>NW_012103932.1:810172-834954 GCF_000951045.1 Mandrillus leucophaeus
CTCCGCCTCCTGGGTTTACGCCATTCTCCTGCCTCAGCCTCCCGAGTAGCTGGGACTACAGGCGCCCGCCACCTCGCCCGGCTAGTTTTTTGTATTTTTAGTAGAGATGGGGTTTCACCATGTTAGCCAGGATGGTCTTGATCTCCTGACCTCGTGATCCGCCCATCTCGGCCTCCCAGAGTGCTGGGATTATAGGCTTGAGCCACTGTGCCTGGCCCCGGCCTATTGCAAGTTTTAAGGAGTAGTTGTAAAACTAACTCTCCTGCTTTGAAACATAACATTTTGCAATAATTTGCAATATAGTAGACTCTAACATGGCTTAAAAAGTCAAAGAAGCCTTTCAGAAACACAATTACCAGAAATCTTTCCTCTTTTTCCAGCCAGCGCTGATCTTCTTCCATTTCCTGTTGCTGTCGGATTAGCCGCTCTTCCATCAGGTGGGTTGGCAACACTTGCCCAATCCCTCGCAGGTCCAATGCTGTAGAGTCCTGGAAGAAGGGTTGAAAACAGCATGTCCAGTCTCTTAAGTCCATTCCTATGTTCTTACATTGTTTTATGCGTCTTTCAAGAAAAGATAAGCAGAACAGCAAGTATGGTAGAAACAGGATCTCTCATACTGTGCTTGTGGGAGTAACTTTTCTGCAGGGTGCAATTTAATGTGCATCAAGCATCTTTAACAAGTATACAACCCTTTAGCTCACAGATTCACTTGTAGGGGTCTATTTTAAAGAAATAACACAAAATATGTGCAAAGAATACATTGTTACTTATAGTAAAAAAGTAGAAACAATCTAGAATAGAAGGCTGAAATATGATACATATTATGGAGTATTAAATGTTAAATAAAAGAACATAAGTAGCAGACAACTATAGATGCTCTTTTATTCAAATAAGTAATTTTTTTTCTTTTTAATGAGATGGGGTCTTGCTATGTTGCCCAGGCTGGCATCGAACTCCTAGGCTCAAGTTATCTTACCACCTCAGCCCCTTGAGTAGATGCAACTATGGGTGTGTGTTACTGAACCCAGCTCAAATAAATTTTTAAACTGTAAGAGTAGTTCTTGGTTTTACCAGGAAAATTTAGTAAAAATTAACATGGTCCAAAGAACTGAATGCTCTGTCTTCCTGTTTCTTCGTTGGCCTCATGCATATGCTGATTATATTCCACTGAGGGCTTTGCCTTTCAAATATACGGACTAAAGATTTTAGTATTTCTCCGTGGGTTCTTTTAGTTAAAAAAGTTCATGAAACCAGAAAGCATTTGAGTAGATGGAGTATCCTGATCTTTGAATTAAGTCATTAAAATATGGCCGGGCATGGTGGCTCAAGCCTGCAATCCCAGCACTTTGGGAGGCTGAGGCGGGTAGATCACTTGAAGTCAGGGGTTCAAGACCAGCCTGGCCAACATGGTGAAACTCTGCCTCTACTAAAAAATACAAAAATGAGCTGGGCGTGGTGGCTTGCGCTTGTAATCCAAGCTGCTCGGGAGGCTGAGGCAGAATTGTTTGAATCTGGGAGGCAGAGGTTGCAGTAAGCCGAGATCGTACCACTGCATTCCAGCCTGGGAGACAGAGTGAGCCTCTGTCTCAAAAAAAAAAAAAAAGTCATTAAAATCAATAAATCTTAGGATTTAGAAATAAAAGGTGCCTTAGGCCATGCTTTGTTACTTTTTTTTTTTTTTTTTTTGAGACAGGTTCTTGTTCTGTTGCCCAGGCTGGAGTGTAGTGACACGATCTCAGCTCACTGCAGTCTCAACTTCCTAGGCTCAAACGATCCTCTCACCCCAGCACCCCGAGTAGCTAGGACTGCAGGCATATACCACCATACGTGACTAATTTTCTATTTTTTGTAGAGACAGGGTCTCGTTATGTTGCCCAGACTGGTTTCAAACTCTTGGGCTCAAGCAATCCTCCTACTTTAGCCTCCCAAAAGTGCTGGGATTACAGGTGTAAGCCACCATGCCCAGCTTTGCCATCCTTTATAAGTTAACAAACTGAAGCCCAAGACACCCGATTTACCTCCACATTGGGCTGCCACATTGCTATCTCCTGAGGTCTATGATTCCATGAATCTGTTTGGTCCAAAAGAGATGCCTGACCTGGATAGATGCTGCCAGCCATGGCTGTGATTCCATGTGAACCAGGGTAGCCAGAAACCTGTGAATGAGTAAGGAGGCAAGGTAATGTTCAACTATAACATCTGCACAGTTCTGCTTCATACACAAAGGAAACTAAAATTACAGAGAATATTGTGGTAGGCATAATTATGGCCCCCCAAAGATACCCATGTTCTAATCCCTTGAACATGTGAATATGTTTCCTTACATGGTGAAAGAGACTTTGCAAATGTGGTTGTAAGTCAAGGACCTTGGGATGGGAGGGTATCCAGGATATCTGAGTGAGTCCAATGTAATTACAAGGGTCCTTAAAAGTGCAAGAGGGAAGTGTAAGAGGAGGGAGGGACATGGGACCACTGAAGAAGGGTCAGAGAGAGTTAATACTGCTGGTTCTGGGCCGGGCACAGTGGCTCAAGTCTATAATCCCAGCACTTTGGGAGGCCGAGGTGGACGGATCACAAGGTCAGGAGATGAGACCATCCTGGCTAACACGGTGAACCCCATCTCTACTAAAAAATACAAAAAATTAGCCGGGCGCGGTGGTGGGCGCCTGTAGTCCCAGCTAATCGGGAGGCTGAGGCAGGAGAATGGTGTGAACCCGGGAGGAGGAGCTTGCAGTGAGCCGAGATCGCGCCACTGCACTCCAGCCTGGGAGACAGAGCAAGACTCTGTCTCAAAAAAACAAAAAAACGAAACAAAACAAAAAAACCCAAAAAACTTCTGGCTTCAGAACACGGAGTAAGGGGACCGTGAGCCAAGGCATGTGGGTGGCCTATAGAAGCTGATAAGGCAAGGAAATGGACTCTCAGCTAAAGTCTCAAGAAAGGACATTTGTTATGGCTGCATTAGAGAGCTAGTGCAAGTATATACTAGAAAATAAGAAATTGTTTCTTTGGAATTTCACATTTACTAAAATAATGAGGGCAGGCCATCCTTGGATGCAAAAGCAACAGGAAGCCACAAAAATGGCTGTGCCACACTCTGCTCTAGAAATCCCCTTTCCTGCCCAACCAACCACTATCCCCTAACAAGAATAACAACAACAAAACACACACACACAAAACCCCTCAACTGTTTGTCCTCTAATGACCTGAGAGCTGATGGTAGGATAAGTCGTACCTTTAAATTCTAACAATGATGACTAAGGCAGAGAGAAGACATTCAGTTGTACATAGAGAAAAATTTCAAGGCAGAGGGAAAATAAGACAGGTTTCTTTATATGGTTCCTTCTCTCAATCAAGAGAAAGACAGAGAACAGAATCAGTATTGATTTCCACACCTCATTAGGCTAGTGCTGCATGGTGGGTGTTGTCAGTTAATTTTTTAGTGAGATAAAGCACAGCCAAAATTGTATTTCCAAATATCAACACATCCTTCAACAAAGGTTTTGTGCATTTATTCGGTCTCTAGGCATTAATTTATACCAAAACTCCATATGGACAATATAAAATTAATGAATTTTCAAGTGAGACATACAGTTAGTTCTCACAGTTTATTTGAATGAAAATATCTTAATAATAAAAACTGCTACTAAATGCAAAATGCTATATCAAGATTTTTGGTGAAAAGGGACATATTATTGCCAGACAACATTTAGGAATTTTCACAAGGAGGTTTAAAATAGTCTAAGGCAGTTTTCTACATAATAGTAACCATGTAGAAGGATCACTTTAGGCTAAAAATGAAGTAACTTCAGGAAATGTCTCATAGTTGGTCTCATTTACAAGAGAGGAAAATTTAGGCTTGGGAAAGGTTAATCACACATTAGTTCAATGAAAAAAATCAATGTTTTACTTAATTCTCTATTTACTCACTTTTACACGCTGTTCTAAGCCCTTAAAATAGAGACAAGTCCTCACTCTCAGGGGCTTCCACTGCACTGGTGACAGACAGCCACTAACAAACACATATGAGAGTTTCAAATCTTGACAGTGCCACAGACCAGGCCTGCTGGGACACAAAGAGAACTGTCTCTCTGCTAACAGCTTGTCTCATTAAGCAGGTGCTGTCATGTTTTCTCAAAACAATGCTCGTATTCAATTCCCACTCAGGGCCAGTTCACTTTCCATACCAGCCAGGCACAGACTCTGGGGCCCATCTGCTTGTTTGCCAGAGCTCAGGGTCTCTCAGCAATCACAGAGGTGGGGTTTCTTTCTTTAGGCCACCTGTGTACTTCCCATTGCTCTGACCCTTGTGCTGGGTCAGGGTTTTGGCTTCTTCACTTATGGAACTGGTAGTAATCTAAACTGACAAAGGGCCCTGTGAGCTCCTTCCATGAGAAAAAAGAGTACTTTATTTGTCTTCATATTCCCAGTGCCTAGAATAGTGCCAGGCAGAGTAGATGAACATTCAGTGCAACCCTGCTGAACGAACAGACAGGTGCCCAAGAAAAACGATTCACTCCTCTTCTGCCAGGCAAGCGGCCATCTCAGAACAGTGTCTCCCAAAACATAGGTCTGACTGAGTCATCTACCTCAGAACCTACTGAGGTTGCTTGCTAACGATAAGCTATTCTTGGGCTCCAGAATTAATACATTAGAATCTGGAGGCTAAAGAGGCTGAAATTTGCTGTTCTAAACTACCACTGACCTATCTTTTCTAATAAGAAAGTGCTTACATTCTCCCTTATTACTGACAGTTAAGTACCAAAGTTAAGATTTTTTGCCCATTTTGACCCAAGAGGCCTTAATTTAAACCATGCTTTCAACAACTCTGTGAAGGAGGTAGGAAAGGTTAAGTACCGACACCCTCAATAGGACTCTGACTTCTACAGACATTACAATGAGTTAAAAAAAGATAAGCCCTAAAAAGCACACTCTATATGATCTATTTATATAAAATTCTAGAACAGGCAGAAATCTCTGATACTAGAAGTGAGAAGAGTGGTTGCTCCTGGGGCAGGAGGTGCCTGATGGGAAGGGGCACAAAGGAACTGCCGGGGTCACAGACACGCTCTATATCCTGAAGTGAGGATGGGATGCACTGGGGTATGCATCTGTCGGAACAAAGACCTGTGCATTGTAAGGTATACCTCAGTAAAAGTTAATAACTTTTTCTCGAAACAAATGAATTGTTTACTTTGTTTCAGGCCCTTTTCATTCAAGGATAATTTTTTCTAATTTGCACAGGGTATCTGTCTATCAATCTAACACTTTTCACACTTGTCCATATGGTATTTCATCTGGGTTCTGTTAATTTTGAATTTTATTCTTGTCTTCCATAAAAACTGTCCAGTTCAGTACTCCCTCTGCAGAGTGTGTGCCCACTGGCTTCACCTTGCCTTTTACCATAGCGAGTGGATGAAAACGTGCCTAAGAATGGCAGCAGGTCCTGGCCCTGTCCACTTGAAGAAGGCGTGAAAAGCAAATGCCCTCTATGTGGGGTGCTGAGACAACATCAGTCAATGATTAGGGTAACCACTTTCCCAGCTTTCTATCGGCCAAATCATACTCATAAGTACACAAATAAAAACATGCACAATGTACCTCTCTATCCCAAAAGTGCTAAATAATCAAGTAACACAGTTTATATCCGTAATGACTGGCATACCTGGTAATGATTGGTTTGTACCATGTGCTGTGGGCTGGGATAAAATCCTTCGCTGGACCTCGGACTAGGATAACCCGGTCTGCTGGGCTGTAAAATCAACAGAGCATCATATGAATGAACCTTTGGATTTTGACAAACCTGTACTTTATGAATAGAGAAAGACATTTTCCTAATAGAGCTTAGTTGAGAAGAATGATAAAAAGATGCTAAGACATTTCAATGCGGAAAGAACAGTCTTTTCAACAAATGATCCTGTGGCAACTGGACAGCTACCCGTGAAAAACAGAAGTTTGACCTCTTCCTCCCAATACACACAAAAATTAACTCGAAATGGATTACATGTCTAAATGTAGAAGTTAAAAACTCTAAGATTCTTAGAAGAAAACTTAAATCTTGGGCAGGGCACAGTAGCTTACGCCTGTAATCCTAGCACTTTGGGAGGCCAAGGTGGGCAGATTGTTTGAGGTCAGGAGTTGAAAACCAATCAGGCCAGTCTGATGGGAATGTAAAATGGTGTAGTCACTATGGAAGACAGTATGGCTATTCCTGAAAAACTAAATAGAGAACTAGCATATGATCCAGCAATTCTACTTTCAGGTATATGTAACAGAGAAATGAAAGTATATATCCACACAAAAACATGTGCATCAGCTACTCAGGAGGCTGAAGTGGGAGGGTCGCTTGAGCCGAGGAATTAAGAGGCCAGCCTGGGCAACAGAGCAAGACTGTATCTTTGAAAAAAACAAATAAGTAAACACAAACATGTATATGAATGTTCTTAACAGTATTATTCACAATAGCTAAAAATGGGGAACAGTCCATGTCCGTCAACTGATGTAAATGGATAAACAAAATGCTGTATACCTATGAAAGGGATATTATTTGTAATTAAAGGGAATAAAGTACTGACACGTGCTATGACTTAGATGAACTTTCGAAACATTCTAAGTGAAAAAAGTCAGTCACAAAGAACATACGATTTCTTTAATGAAATATCTAGACTAGGAAAGATTAATATAGACAGCAAGTACATAAGTGATTGCCAGCGGTTGGAAGGAGGAGGAAATGGGGAATGACTGCTAATGGGTGTAGGATTTCATTTTAGAACATTTCATAAAAATGTTCTAGGCTGGGCGCTATGGCTCACGCCTGTAATCCCAGCACTTTGGGAGGCCGAGGTGGGATGATCACTTGAGCCCAGGAGTTTGAGACCAGCCTGGGCAACACAGTAAGACCCCGTCTCTACTAAAAACAGAAGTCCTAAAACTGGTTGTGGTGATGGTTGCACAACTCTGAATATACTAAAAAACATTGAATTGTACAATTTATTTATTTAGAGTCTCACTCTACCATACAGGCTGGAGTGCAGTGTACAATCCCGGCTTACTGCAACCACTGCCTCCCGGGTTTGAGCAATTCTCATGCCCCAGCTTCTCCAGTAGCTGGGATTACAGGCATGAGGCACCTCACCAGGTTAATTTTTGTATTTACAGTAGAGACAGGGTTTTGCCATGTTGGCCAGGCTGGTCTTGAACTCCTGGCCTTAAGTGATCTGCTTGCCTCAGCCTCCCAAAGTGCTGGGATTACAGGAGTGAGCCACTGTGCCCAGCCGAACTGCACACTTTCAGTGGATAAACCGTATGGTATGTAAATTGTATCTTAATAAAGCTATTGAAGTATCATTAATAACAAAACGGGATACTGAATATTCTGAGCCCGAGGGAACCAAATGCTCTCTGTCCAGCAGTCCGGGACCTGGAGAGAAGGCACTTGTGTTCTATTGTTTGCCTACTTCCTGGTTGTGTTACTATGGTCAAGTGATGAAACTGACTGGCTTCTAGATCCTCATCCATAAGATGGGGGTGAGCTAGAGGATCTCTAAAGTCACTTCCAGGTCTTAAATTCTCACTTTGTTTCTGGGATAAATGAATTCAAAGTTCATAGTGAAAGAACAATTTAGTCTGAAACAGAAGTCTCGAAGAAGTCAATAGTCTTTTAAAACTTGGAGGATTTAACAAGGTGGAAACCCATTACTGTCTAGCCAAATTAAGTCCAGAATAAAATGAAATGGATTTAAGTCCCATCAAGCTTAGGAAAGAAAACTCCTTAGTGCCTGTCTCTCTCCCACAGTGCTGGGTGAACACGTGCTTTGCTCTAGTTAGGTCCAGAGTATGTTTTGGTCTCTAAATCAGTCTCACTTCCCCCTCAGTTTTGCTTATACTGTCCCCTCTGCCTGGAATGTCTCCTCCCTCCATCTGTAGAATACTTCTGATCCTTTCAGTCTTTTGAATGTTACTTTTTTCACAGAACAGCTCCTGCTTTTGCCAGCCTAACATAAACATATGTCCTCTGTTCTCCTAAGGAGGCCTTTTTCAAACCCTACCCTGGGTTGCAGGTACTTTGCACTTGCTCTACCCCTGCTATTATGAGCTGCTAAATTCCTGAGGGCGAAAAATCCTTCCTTTTCGCTTAGCCCTGTCATGTTTCAAGCAGTGTTCCAGATAGAGTCTACTCTAAACTTAACTAAATAACAACATGAATTCCCCCAAAGACACCCCAAACAGGAAAAGGGTATAAAGAGAGCATTCTAGGCTTTTCTCTACTCTGTGTGCTAGGGTGGCAATTTCCAAAGGGTGTTCTACGACATGGTTGTGTTGAATTAAAAGAGGCAAAAAAAAAAAAAAAAAAAAGAGTTCGGCTACCTTTGTACTTGTTTTAAAGATATGTGTTAATATACAAGCATTAATAATGGTTGCAGGGGAAAGGGTTTCCTGAATCAAATGCTCTTGGAGTCCAAGAACGGAATGAGGCAGAGCCGGGGACTGGAACAATAAACAGAGCTGACAGTTGCACAGTGATGCACTCTTGATAAATTCAGGCAAAAAAAAAAAAAAAAAAAAAAAAAGTGCAATTTACTGTGTATTTTGTGTGTACTGAACTACCTACTTTACTTACAATTTGTTAATCTTGATCACGACATTGCTATGAAGCAATATTATAATCCCTATTTTACAGAGTCTCAGATAAATTGGGCAATCTAAATAGGGGCATATAAGTGGTAATGGTAGAACTGCGTGACTCCAAAATCTGCTGTGCCATGATGCTATTCTATAAGCGTACTTCTGACTCACCAAATAAAAAGGAATATACAAAATAAATAGATCAGAGAATGGCAAAACCAATGTAAACTATCTCACAGTGATGCAAAGACTTAACTGGGTAGCAAATGATAACACAAGGTTCCATTTCAAAATAAAAATAAAAGGTAAAAAGTTGAAAATATGTTTTATGATAGACAAAATATTTGCACAAAGGACACCACAAAATCAAATGTTGCTAACCAACAGCCATGGAGAGCACAACTGTATTGGTAAAACAGCTCTACTTCTGTTCTCTACAAATTGGAGGTTAGCATGGTGGTCAAGAGGGCAGGCTTTGAGTCAGACTGTCAGTGTTCACAGTAGGGTGCTTCAGCTCTCTATGCCTCCCTACTGTCAATGACAAAAGGAGTACAATAACCAGCTCCCATGGTGGGCGGATTACCTGAGGTCAGGAGTTTGAGACCAGCCTGGTCAACATAGTGAAACCTTGTCTTTACTAAAAATACAAAAACATTAGCCAGGTGTTGTGGCGCACGCCTGTAATCCCAGCTACTTGGGAGGCTGAGGCGTGAGAATAGCTTGAACCCGGGAGGCAGAGGTTGCAGTGAGCCGAGATTGCACCATGGCACTCCAGCCTGGAGAGTGAGAGTCTCCGTCTCAAAAAACAGAACAAGCCAACAACAACAACAAAAATAAGTATACTGGAAGAGGTATGTAGGTTATATGCAATACTGTGCTATCTTATATAAGGAATTTATGCATCTGTGGATTTTAATCTCCATCCCTTGCAGATATTAGGGAGAACTGTATTAGTGAGAGTGCTTTCCATGATCGCACAATTGGCATTAAGGTAGAGGTCAGCAAGTGAGATTTCTGGCAGTGAGGGGACAGGCCTGAACAACAGGATTTGTTTCATATCCCACAGGACTTCTTTTTCTGTTTTGAGACAGTCATGCTCTGTTGCCTAGGCTGGAGAGCAGTGGCATGATCTTGGCTCACTGCAACCTCTGCCTCCTGAGTTTGAGTGATTCTCATACCTCAGATTCCCAAGTAGCTGGGATTACACGCATGCGCAATCACACCCAGCTAATTTTTGTATTTTTATTTTTTGAGATGGAGTCTCGTTCTGTCACCCAGGCTACAGTGCAGTGGTGTGATCTCGCCTCGCTGCAACTTCTGCCTCCTGAGTTTAAGCAATTCTCGTGCCTCAGCCTCCTGAATAGCTGGGATTACATGTGCACACCACCACGCCTGGATAATTTTTGTATTTTTAGTAGAGATGGTGTTTCGCCATGTTGCCCAGGCTGGTCTCAAATTACTGGCCTCAAGTGATCAGCTCATCTTGGCTGCCCAAAGTGCTGGGGTTACAGGCATGAGCCACCATGCCTGGTCCCCGCAGGACTTTCTGCTGTTTCTCTCAACTTTATGTAAGTAAAACAACAGCAACAATAAAATCCCTGTCGCTTGAACACAGAATGAATTCTGCTTTATATATTTTGTATAGTTTGTATAGATATTCTGTATAGTTTATGAGGAACTGAACTTTCCAGAACAGCAACTACCGTGTATACTGATGGGCAATTTTATTATGTTTCATTAAAAATTTACCAAGATTTTCTTACCATTCTAGAAAATGACATCACCAAGACTAATGAAATTCCTATCAGTTATAGCTGTGGGGGTCTGCTCTGTCACTGCTGTATTCATGGTGAGTCCACAAACAGGCGTAAGGATCTGGCTATGCCACCATGTCTCCCAATGTCATTCGATCTGAGTGCTTTATACATGCATGCATAACGTTATAAAAAATGACTTTCTTTTTATTTCTCCTGTATAGTTGGGTCTCCAACACTAGTATTCTTCCACTGATATTCTGAAATTGGTAAGTCATTCTATTACCTATGTATTTTATTTCAGGATTAGTAAATGGGACATTATAAAATCATTTTTTATATAAATGCTGTGCTGGGTTTGATTAGGGTTGAGAACAATGTTCTGAGGCAGTTATTCTCAAACATTTCATCATTTTCAGGACCCCTATACAGTCTCAAAAATTACTGAGGACTCTAAAGAGTTTTTATTTGGAATATAACTACCAACACTCATACTGTTAGAAATTAAAACAGATACTAAAAAGTATTTATTAATTCACTTAAGAATAAGCTCATCACATACTAAAAAAACCACCTTTTCAAAACCAAACAAACCAAACTGAGAACACATGTACATCTACATTTACATAAATTCGCTTTAATGTTAGGCTTAACAGAAGGCAGCAGGTTCTCATATGTTTCTGCAATCTTACGATGTTCTCTTTTGTTGCAATACATGAGGGGAAAAAAAGTAAACTCATAGAGCTGTACAACTGGAAAAGGGAGGAGTATTTCCGTAGATTTTGAGCACAATTGTGGTACTGTTTTTTGATTCGACACCAAAATGCAAGTGACAGCTTCTTAAAGGTGAGTTGCAATGTGGAATTTACAATGGTATCATCTGTTACATTAAAATCCACAGAATTAAGGGAGAAAAAAAGGGAAAAAAAATCCATTACTTTTTCTTGTAGTTTCAATGGAACTTATACTCATGTGTGATTTTTAACATCCGGTGTAGGTCGTTTGAAAGATACTGATTTACTGAGCTGCACAGATCCTCCCAATGTTAACACATTTCAGTAAACAACATACATTTTAAAAATAACACATGTTAATATCACCCTGAGCTTACTATAACAGTCTAAGAATTTAGAAAGCTGTCAAGATCACGGTGTAAGTTTTTCAAAACTCTAATTTTTGCTTGAAAACAAAAATTTTATCACTGGTAACAAATAGTTGTTTTCCTCAATGTCACAGCCTCACTTCTTTCTCTTTTGAGAAAATGTCTACCAAATATCCAACTCTGAACAGTATGTCTGCCAGCTGTTCTTTCAAGTAAAGCTGGCCTTCCATGAAAAAAAAGTGTTTAGTCCAGCTTGCAACTCAACTGTATAGTGCTTTTCTCAAGACAAGACATCGTGTCTAGGTATGCAGCAGCACGGCTAACATGCCCTTCCTGGGTCTTCATGTCAGATATTTTTCACAGATTCATCAAGGCCTTTCTTCTGTAAAATGGCATTTTTTTGTGTGTGTGAGCACAGGGGTGAAGAACACAGTGATGTCTAGTACAACTTCATGCCACTGTCCTGATTTGTGCTAAGGTGTCAGCAGTTCTATTAGTGGAAAAGGCAAATAATATTTTTTTTTTTTTTTTTGGAGACAGTCTCGCTCTGTCTCCCAGGCTGGAGTGCAGTGGCGCGATCTCAGCTCACTGCAACCTCTGCCTCCTGGGTTCAAGTGATTCTTGTGCCTCAACCTCCTGGGTATCTGGGACTACAAGTGCGGGCACCACCATGCTTGGCTAATTTTTGTATTTTTAGTTGAAACGGGGTGTCGCCATGTTGGCCAGGCTGGTCTCGAACTCTTGGCCTCAAGCGATCCACCCGCCTCAGGCAAATAACAAAACATTATCAGATGAGTTCTGATGTCACGGACCTTTGAAATGGTCATGGGGACCTACAGAGGTCCAAGAACTACACTTTGAGAATGGCTGTTCTAAGATACCTTCATCCTGAGGCTCTCCATTGATCCAGTGGGAATCTGCAGGAAAGCAACAGGCACAGATGAAAATGAGCATTTAATGCGGTACTCCCATGCAGGGCTTGTCTCAGGGAAAGTTCTCTAAAGATGATTATTATATGAAAAAATCAGTATTAAGCATGATGAAGCGATCCATACATATTCTTAATAATTGGCTTTGTGGTTATAATGCTCTTACTATTAACCAAGTATAAGTAAGCTTTAAAAAAAAATAGAAAAATTTTTAATTTTTTTTTTGAGACAAGGCCTTGCTCTGTTGCCCAGGCTAGAATGCAGAGGTGCAAACATGGCTCTCTACGCAGCCTAGACCTCCTGGGCTCAAGTGATCCTCCTGCCTCAGTCCACTGAGTAGCTAGGATCACAGGCACATGCCACTAAATTTGGCTAATTTTTAAATTTTTTTGTAAAGATAAGAGTCTCATCCTGTTGCCCAGGCTGGTCTCAAATTCCTGGGCTCAATTGATCCTCCTACCTCAGTCTCCCAAAGCACTGCAATTATAGGTGTGAGTCACCACACCCGGCCTGTAAGTAAACTTAATTTTGAATCTTGATTGGGAAAGAGAAAGACTTTTCACCTATAAAACTTACACAAGTTTTCACTTATAAAACTAATTAAGCTACATTAAAATTTTTCTATATTAGTATTAATAACAGAAAATTTATCTACAGAAGGCTGAGATCCTATCTAAATTTCAGAAATCTAAGTGGCTCTGGAGGCTGAGGCAAGGGATTGTTTAAGCCCAGCAGCTCAAGAGAGCTTGGGCAACATAGTGAGACCCCATCTTATTTTAAAAAAAGAAAGGAAGGTAGAAATAAAAAAAAAAATCTAAGTAAGACAGCTGGGCGTGGTGGCTCACACCTGAAACTCCAGCACTTTGGGAGGCTGAGGTGGGCGGATCACCTGAGGTCAGGAGTTTGAGACCAGCCTGGCTAACATGGTGAAACCCTGACTGCACTAAAAACACAAAAATTAGCCAAGCATGGTGGCAGGTGCCTATAATCCCAGCTACTCAGGAGCCTGAGGCAGGAGAATTGCTTGAACCCAGGAGGCATAGGTTGCAATGAGCCGAGATAGCACCCCTGAACTCTAGCCTGGGCTCTGTCTCCAAAAAAATAAAAATAAAAATAAAAAAATAAATCTAAGACTTACTTATTCTAATATATCACAAGCAGAATTATGAAAACTCACCAGAATCTAACGAATTCTGACTTTACAAAGTACAGGAAGTGAGGAAATAGTGGCCTACCAAATTGGAAATCACAGACTCATTTCAGATGTGCCAAATACTGTGACCATAAAAGCAGAATTTGATTCTAAAGATGAACACTGAGAAGGTAAAAACTGCATACAGGACTTGATTCTGACTGGCATGAAAGTTCAACAATTAACATACTAGTATTTGTTAATAATCATCAAGCATCTGTATATCTATGCTATTTTAGATGATTTTCTAGCCATTAAAACTTTTTTTTTTTTTTTTTTTGAGACAGAGTCTGACTTTATCGGCCAAACTGGAGTGCAATGGCGTGATTTTGGCTCACTGCAACTTCTGTCTCCCGGTTTCAAGCAATTATCTTGCCTCAGTCTCCTGAGTAGCTGGGATTACAGGTGCCCGCCACCACGGCTGGCTGATTTTTGGATATTAATAGAGACTGGGTTTCACCATGTTGGCCAGGCTGGTCTTAAATTCTTGACCTCAGGTGACCCGCCCGCCTCGGCCTCCCAAAGTGCTGGGATTACAGGGGTGAGCCACCATGCCCGGTCACCATTAAAACTTTTAATCTGGGGGTTGCCAAATATTTTCTTTAAAGGTCAAAGAGTAAATATTTTAAATTGTGTAGGCTATACTGTCTCTGTCACAACTGCTCATTTACACCCGTGTAGGGTGAAAGCAGCTGTGTATAATACACAAATAAATGGGTGTGTTCCAATAAAACTGTGTTTCAATAAAACTTTAATTAACAAAAACACAGTGGGCTATAGTTTCCTTATCTGTTTAACAAATAAACCTTTGTGTAGAGTGCAACAATTTGCTTATAGAAAAGAATCTCAAAATATGTATTTTGAAAATACCTTAAAAAAAAAGAAGTGTTAAGGATATTTAAATATTTAAGCCAAACTAGTCTTTGTACTCTGAAACCAAAAAAGAAGTTGAGAAGCCTCATCACCGCTGCCCATGAACCTAATTTAGAAAATCAGTCATATTAAGCTCATTAAAAATCCAGCAGATTGGGATATAGACATATGTGTAGCTGAAGAGTTGATTTAATCCTGTGAGTTTTAGGGAAGTGTTGCATTCTTTGGTGCTCATTACCAAATACTTATGTTCCTTTGCACTTGTGTACTAAACAAAGTGCTGGACAGTGAATTATCTTCTAACATCCCCACCCAAGAGGTAGGGAATACAAATAGTCATTTTGCAAATGAGGAATGTGAGATTTGGAGTAGGTAGGTGACCTGCTCAGTCATCAGACTGTAAATAGCAGACCCCCATGTGAATGAATCCACTTGACTTCAAGGCCTGAGAAGTTAATGATAAGATTCTCCCGACTCTCAGTACTGGACTATTCTGCAGTAGTAAACAAATTTAAAAATAGGCAAACTTGTAAACAGAACATGGAGGGCCTCAGATGCTGGGATGTGGGGTACATGTTTGTTTTTTCCTGTGGGTAACTAAGGATTTCCTGTTGTTGTTAAGCTGGGAATGACAGAGAAACATCAGGTGTTCCCACTGCCTTGTTCAATGTAACACCCATCAGACAGGTATGTGTTTCTTCTCTGGGCCTCGGTCCTTCTCTCTGTAGAAGGGGCTGGTCTGAGGCACCCTCTGTCTCTAAACATCTGCATAATTGTGTTAATCACTTATTTTCACTTTCAATGTATGTTTAATGTTATAGAGTTCAAAATGACGACCAAGAAAATAAAAGTTTTCAGCCTTCAAGATAAAAAAAAATTGGTATATTTAAACAGTACTTTGTCTTATCAAATTTCTGAATACTTTTCATAAAGAAAATGAATTATCAAAGTTTCTTAATACATTTTTTAACTAATCAAATATCAAATGGTGGTAGTTAATAACTACTAACTACAAAAAATCCTATTATCTATTAACTTTCGAGAAAAAGAACAGAATTGGAGTATTCATGGCAAGTAATCCAGTGTGTGAAAATAGCATCCTATCAAAAGCCAATGGTATATAAAGACTTATTAATCTAGGGAAAGTGTCACTCTGTCTAAAACCCCCAGCCATGGCATGGCCCAGCAACTGTAAAAGGGCTGGGCTGACCTCTCTGAGGCAGGAGAGGGCACCAGTAAAGGATATGAACATAAGTGGGCAAGTAGGGTCTAAGGATGCTGCTGGAAGATCTTATTAAGGAAACAAAAGCAACTGCAATGTGCTCTCTTTCCCAACAAACAACCCAGCCACCAGCTACGAAAAGAAAAAGGCAAAAAATGTGCAGAGTTCTCAACAAAACCAAACAAAGGAATATGGTCAGGTGGAAACAGACTCATTTTTAAATAAAGCAAAATGCAAAGCATCTGTGACCTAGTTTGGTATTTTAATCCAGACTTGATCATTAGGGAGATCTCTGACAACCAACAAAGGAAAAACCTCCTCCAAGTTAGGGCAGCATAGGAAAAGCATTTTAAGATGACATCTAATCCAACTGCTCATGGCTTCAAAGAACCCCTACTTGAAATACAAATGAGGAAAGTGAGTGCACATGAGGGTAATAAGAGAAGACAAGCAAAAAGGAAACAATTAGTTGGTGTTATAACTATTACTCTTAGAATAACCTGATATTTGATTTTCACCTCATAGAAAACAGTTGCCTAATTGTAAATCTCAAAAGTTAGTAAAAGCAACCCCAGAGTTGGGGTGGGGACTGTAGCTACCTTGGGTGGCGCTTCATCAGACCCTCCGGAGTCCCAGGACACTGTGGCCTGTCTTCTGGACTCCATCCTCATGCGTTCTTCTTGCTGAGCCTTCTCTTCCTCCAGGATTGTGCTAGAGAGACAACACATTGTCTTAGGGGAGCTGACAACCCAGAGTTAGCACACACGAGACCCCACCCTGAGTTATCTAAGGAACACCAGTTGGCTAACAGTACATGATAACAATAAAGAAAGGATCCTATACACAGGGGAAAGAAGGATCAGGTTTCTAAGTCTTCACGAAATGATTCTAGAATAGCCTTGGTTCAAATGGGCAAGTCCATTTAAAGCACAGCCATAGGTAAGAAAAAGACAGCTGGTAAGAAAAAGAAGTTGCAGAAAATGAAGGATGGGCCAAGATGAAATGTTTGCAAGCCAAAGTTGATCTTGAGCAGAACAGAATTCCTCTGAGAAATCCCACGCAGCACTTTTATCAAGCATACACATGTCTGAGGACAGATTCTTTTCACACATAATGTGATCACACCAGCACTTACGTGATCAATTAGTAATCTGGCCAATAATCTCCCTAAATTGCTCAATACAATCTTCCTATCGTTCAGCTTAACCGGTGCTTTATCTGATCAGGAAAATAAGCAAAAACGCGACAGTATTTACAAGTGCTTCTGAAAATACTCCTTGCTTTAAGCTGGAAACCCCATAGTTGGTAACACTGCTACTTACCACTGCTTGACCACTCAGAAGCTATCTGAAGTCCCATATAATGCTGCAGCCGCTGGAGCCTCTGCAGCGACTGCTAGGCAGCTTCTTCATCTTGGCTGTTTGCCATCACATAAACCCCTCAGAATGCAGCCAAAGCGAGACTTTGCTAGTTTCCCATTCCATGCAGATGCCCCAGGGCTCAGCAGGCAGCAGTTTGAAACCCTTGTCTTAACCGTGGCAAACAGCTCTTCCTACATTCCTACAACTCTAGAGTTCTAATAATGACACTCATTCAAAGTTTCTAGGCTCCTGGTAGATAGTATGCAGTAAACAACCACCCAGAAATTACTCAGGAAAGAGTGACATCAGTGCACCAGACTTTCTAATCTGGGAATTTGCTGTTTAAAAAGACATTCCTGCTTGGCTGGAGGCTAAGAGTGTGCTGTTTCTCACACAACTCAACTTACACAGTCACCTTCTGAGTCAGGAAAAGAGACAAAATTCATTTCGTAACTGCCCCAAGTCAGCAAACCATCACTACAGATGTTAAGACTTTTTTCATCCCCCAAACAAAAGGGAATGTCTGCCTCAAGAAATGATCCTGTCAGGGCCATGTGTGGTGGCTCACGTCTGTAATCCCAGAACTCTGGGAGGCTGACGTGGGCAGATCACGAGGTCAGGAGTTCAAGACCAGCCTGGCCAAAATAGTGAAACACCGTCTCTACTAAAAATACAAAAATGAGCTGGGTGTGGTGGTGCATGCCTGTAGTTCCAGCCACTCGGGAGGCTGAGGCAGGAGAATCGCCTGAACCTGGGAGGCGGAGGTTGTGGTGAGCCGAGATCGCGCCACTGCACTCCAGCCTGGGCAACAGAATGAGACTCCACCTAAAAAAAAAAAAAAAAAAAAAAAATCACATAAGCATTTTACATAAAAAGCTTTTAGTCAAAAGTCCCACTCCATTCTCAAGATATGGTTTTGGTTTCTTTCTTGCTCCAGTTAGATGATCGTGGCTCAGCAAAACCACAAAACTTTCCACAGTATTTAAGAACTGTGCAGCAGCCTTGACAGGCAAGATGCTCATTGGGTGGGAACCTGGTCCCATGTGCCAGGCCCAGGTGACTCCTGGTGAGTGGTGCAGGGAAGTTTGGGGACAGGTCTGGGGAAGGAGCACAGGGGTCCTGAGAGGGCCACTCTCTCTGCCCTGCCCCTCTGATCAGAAGAACGCTCCCCTCAGCTGCTGGGAGGATTAAGGGAGATCATGGCTGTGAGAGCATCTGCTATAAGCATTACTTGTCATCAGTGGGCATTTCTAATGGCATTTACTTGAGGGCTGCTCATTCAGCAAGTATTTGCTAACTTTGCTAATTTGCTCTGTGCAAGAGGCACGTGACGAGGTCTTTGAGGTGCTTTGTCTAAGAGAAAAGAAATACTCAAAACCTTGAAACAGGGTCAGGCAAGTTGGCTTATGCCTGTAATCCCAGCATTCTGGGAGGCTGAGGTGGGAGGATCATTTGAGTAAGGGAGGTGTAGGCTGCAGTCAGTCAAAATAGCACCACTGCACTCCAGTCTGGGTGACAGAGCGAGACTTGTCTCCAAAATAAATAAATGAATACATACATACATACAATAACAACAACAACAACAAAACACACTGAAACAGGACATGAGTGTTGTGACTGAGCAGTAGAGAAGAGCTTGGCCTGGTGCGTTCTAGCTGCAGAACTCAGTGGGAGAGGGCACTGCCCCAGGCACTGGGGGTGGTTAGGGAGGAAGAGTCCCAGCGTCTCAGCAGGTTACAGTTACAGACTCACACCAAGCACATAATGTTTGTGTACTTTTGGTCATGTAACGAGCATTACATGTCCAAAGCATAGCAATGGTTTCTGTCCATTTCTTATGTGAAAACAGACACCTTTATATTTCAATTTTCCTTATATATTTTAATTTATGACTTAAACACCTTTTGTTATACTTTGAATGAAACAGTGCCTGCACATAGCTGACACTTAAATATTTGCTAAATGAACAAATACTGTATATGGATAAAATACATGCATTATCATTACCTATTAGATGTTTAACTAAGCTGAGTAAATTCAGGGATCATTAGTGGTTTAAAAAAAAAAAACCTGAATGGGAAAACAATAAGGCTCAATCAAACTCAAGGAGTTTGAGTCACACGGAGATCAGGTTTAAATTCTGCCACAGACAGACCATGGACAACTCTGTCCCTCCAAGCCTCATCCACAAAATGGGGTGCCTCCCTAACTACCTATCTTGAAGGGTTGTTGTGAAGAAGATCTAAATGAAAATTAGACAGCTTATGTGACGAGCTCTGAAATGCAAGAGACTTTTAAAAATCGAAAGAACTATTAGAAATTCCCCATCAGATAATAACCTGTGTAGCTAATGGCTACCATTCCCACAAAGAGCTGAGTCTTTTTCTTTTCTTTCTTTTTTGTTTTTGAGGCGGAGTCTTGCTCTGTTGAATGGGCTGAAGTGCAGTGGCGCGATTTCAGCTCACTGCAACCTCTACCTGCCAGGTTCAAGCAATTCTCCTGCCTCAGTCTCCCAAGTAGCTGGGACTACAGGTGCATGTGCCACCATGCCTGGCTAATTTTTTGTATTTTTAGTAGAGATGGGATTTTACCATGTTGGCCAGGCTGGTCTCAAACCCCTGACCTCAAGTGATCCGCCTGCCTTGGCCTTCCAAAGTGCTGGGATTACAGACATGAGCCACCACGCCTGGCCTCCTACCTTTATTTATTTATTTGTTTATTTTTTATTTTTTAAAAAAGAGATGGAGTGATACTATGTTGCTCAGGCTGGTCCTGAACTCCTGGGCTCCAGAGTAGCTGGGATTACAGGCTTACACTATACGCCTGTGCAAATATTTCAAATGAGTTAAAATCCAAGTTGAGCTTGAAATACAAAGGAGCAACCATGTCTTTTTATAAATTCATCGAATCACCTATGAAGTGTTAGCAATACAACTATTAAGACTGGCCATCAATCAAACCAACAGATCAACAATATGCCTGCTAAAACAGTCACTGATATACAATGCCTTTGAACTTGACAAATGTAAAGACGTTACAACTATAAGGAATAGGAGTTGATACTTTGGTATGAGCTAATATAGCTTCACCCAGTCCTGAACATTTACCAATGAAAACGTGGGAAGCTATATCTTAACTTTCTAGATTGTGAAACACCAGTAAATCCATACCTCAAAAGGCTGCTAATGGAGTTAAAAATACGTATTTTTTTTTAGAGCTGGGGCATGTGCACACATGGTGGGAACTACCATTGCTTTTAAAAGTGAAATGATTAATCTCGCTTCACTTCCCTTTTTCCTCACCTATAGCCCTTCTTCCTTTAAGTCCTGGCAAGTTCTCTGAACTCATTATGCTCTCCCATGCCTCTTTATGTTGTGTCTCTTGCCTGGAACATCTTTCTCTTCTTTCTCTGGCCAACTCTTACTTGTATTTCAAGTGTCAAATAGCAGTTCCTCCAAAAAAATCTTCCCTGAAGCTCCCTCCTCCCTTTAGGCTAAGTTACATTACTCTCCTTACTCTTTTCCAAAGAAACTAGTGCCTAACTTGCTCTTAACTCTTGCCAAAAGACATTGTAAATATCTGTTTGTTTGACTTTTGCTCCCATTAGGCCAAGAGTTGTTACCTGAAGGCCCACTTTCAAATGCTCAGAATTAGCACTGACCCTGAAGCATAATATGAATTAATAAATGACAGGTAAACGGATGAATAAAGCCCTATCAGTGGAGCAGGTCTACTGACTAGTCAAGAAGAGCACATTATCAAGCTTCCTGTTCTTTTCAAATTTAGTTTTATTTTTATAGAGACAGGGTTTCGCTATTATTGCCCAGGCTGGTCTCAAACTCCCGGGCTCAAGTGATCCTCCTGCCTCGGCCTCCCAAAGTGCTGGGATTATAGGTGTGAG
Source organism: Mandrillus leucophaeus (assembly GCF_000951045.1). Classification (NCBI taxonomy): domain Eukaryota; kingdom Metazoa; phylum Chordata; class Mammalia; order Primates; family Cercopithecidae; genus Mandrillus; species Mandrillus leucophaeus. Next base: position 831,132 of record NW_012103932.1, read on the forward strand.
CCACTGTGCCTGGCCAATTTCTTTTTTCTTTTTTTGAGACAGGGTCTAACTCTGTAGCCCAGACTGGAGTTCAGCAGCGCAATCACTCCTGAACTCAAGTAATCCTCCCACCTCAGCTCTCTGAGTAGCTGGGACTACAGGTGCATCACCAGGCCTGGCGGATTCTTTTTTATTTTTTGTAACAATTAAATAATAAATAAAAATCTCACTGTGTTGTCTAGGCTGGTCTTGAACTCCTGGACTGGAGTGATCCTCCCACCTCAGCCTCTCAAAGTATTGGGATTACAGACGTGAGCCACCATGCCTAGCCCCTGTTCTCTCAACTGGCCAAACAGGAAAGGACCTGCAGGCAGCTTTCCTCAAGATGGTCACTGGGAGCAGGGGACCAGTCAGAGACCAGGAACAAAGAAGGCCTAGCTGGCCTGAGAGAGAAGCACATCTCTGGTTGGTGGTTTTACGGTGCCCTGCTCTCTGTCTCCTGACCCTTAAACACCACACCTTCAGTTAGAGTTCCTAAAAGTTTTAAACAGGTAAAAAGTCCGTAAAAATCAAGAAAAAAAAAATTGGGAAAAACAAGTGTGTTTCTTCTACTCCTTCAAATAATTAAAATACAGGCAAGCTGAGAGAAGGGTAAATGGGACATATTCTTTAAGGCAACGGGAACTCCGTTTTCAAAGGGTTCTCATCAGGCAATGTTATTTCACACAGATTGTTTTGTGAAATGGGCCACTCTGATCTTAAGGCTACTTACTGTTTTCCCCAAGAATCTCTAAAAGGGTCCCGTGAAGTCCCTTGCCACAAGAAGACCCTCTGAGGCTCCATCTGCCCTGATATATCCTACCCACACACACTTCCCCTATTCTCTGACCCACTGAATTTATTATCTGAATGTTTCATTTCAGCCCTTAATCACATATTGCCATGTTGTGGGATTTAGCTTGTAAGCTCCCTACAGTTGTCAGACATGAATCTAATTTCTCTTGTAAGCTAAGTATCACTTGCATATTACAGACACTTCGATATTTCTTTAATTAAACATCCCAGACTTGTTCCTCAAAGAACATAATGACAACTGGGAAGCAAGTTCCTTCAATCTCACTAGTTCATTCTCATACCCAAAATAGCATGTCAAAATGCTTCTGAGAAACCATAATTTGCTGCTCAGAGGAACCAGGAATATAAATAACTCATAAAAAATATCTGTTTTTACAATGGGAAGACTAGTCCATAGATGGAGTAAGAGGGCACAAGGAGACAGTACTGAACTTTTCTCTTTACAGCTGCTGAAGAATCCAGAGTAACAAACTAGAATGTGCAGAGTATCAAGGAGGTCAAATTGAAGCATATTTTCCCAAACTATAAATATTTTTAGTAGCAATACATTCCATCTGAAAGCTCTTAGCTGCCTAATGTGAACTGGCAACAAATGAGCCCTCATGTTTTTTCCCAGAATGGTGGTTTCCAAGTCTCAAACTTGCAAATAGATGGAACAATGAAAGCTGAGACTTGTCATTTAACAAACATTAGCACAACGATAATTACACTTTATTGATCCACGTGCACCACTAAGGAACAGAATCCTGAAGAGGGGAAAGGAGTGCTTTATTTAGTGTTAGTTTTATTTTTTACTTCTCTTACTTTAAAATAAAATCATTGAAGTGATCAATTCACAGTAAAAGGACATAAAAACAGGTGGTCTGATTTTCTTCTTCTGGCCTGCAACACTCCCTATACAACTTGATGGTGAGCAAGAAAGTGGTCCTTCATTTCCAGTATGGAGCTAAGACACAAAAGCACAGCTCCAACAAAGACAATTTTCAGAAGTAGAAAAGGCCAATTGATTCTAAGTGTTTGAGTTCTTCAAGCTGTCCCAGAAGAAGCAATGGATAGATATCGAAGCTGCTTCTCTGGTGAGTTATGCAATCCCAGAGGAGATCTTGCCTACTCGAACCTGTTTTCTCATTTATAAGTAAAAATCACAGTCTACCCTATCTATTGTTAGAATGGAGAAATAACATATGTATTAATGAAAAATTAGTAAACTTCTAAGTAAATGTTAATTAGCTCTGTACTTTTACCTGCCTTGTTTACCACTAGGAAAGAACTGTGCTTTTGTCTTCATTTCTGTACTATTTTCCCTGACACTGACTGTACTACTAATTTTTGTCTTTGCAAATACAAAACATTTCTCCTTTTAAATGTAATAAATACTTTTTGCTTTATTAAATACAGGAAGAAAAACTTATTTAAAAAGATTGGATTTTGATACTTAAACAAAGGAATCACGTAAAACAAAGGATCTGTTTTACGATCCTGATCATAAAATTTGCTTTGGACATAAAATCAGTCTGGGTTTGCAATTATTTAAGTTAATCTGGAAAACACCCAGAGAAAGAGCAGCAATAAATTTGAAGGAAAAAAAGTCAAGCGGGAACTGGCTTGTTTTGGCAAGTTCACGGGAATACCGGTTTTGAAACATGATCTCTTATAATTAGCCAAAGCTGCCTCACTACAAAGGAATGGAATTGACCTTTTAAAAACAAACCAAACCAAACCAAACCAAACCAAACCAAACCAAACCAAACCAAACCAAACCAAACCAAACCAAACCAAACCCTACCATCTTTGCAGAAAACAAGTCTGAGGCTTGAGATGAAGCTAGGGATGGTATACCTGGAAGTAGCTGACCTAGTGGCTAAAGGCCATGATCACAGCATTGCTGCTTATGCCTCTGCTCTTTTTCTCTTTTCTCATAAGCAGTAATGCTGGAGATTATGGCCTTTAGTCACCAGTGGTAGACTGGAAATTCAGTTTCATGGATATATTGAAATCACATTTCTCTCTTATTGTTTCTCCAACTGCAGTAAATAAAGCCTTTGGTTATTGTGCTATATCGATCTCAAAATTATTTTTAAAAAACCCTGATATCCGCTAAGATTGTACCTTTATTTTTTTCTATTTTTTGAATTGGGATTGTGGTCTGTCACCCAGGCTGGAGTGCAGTGGCTCGATCATGGCTCACTGCAGCCTCGGCCTCTTGGACTCACGTGATCCTCCCATCTCAGTCTCCTGAGCTGCTGAGATTACAGGCATGAGCCTCCGCAAATGTTACTTTAAAATGCTGACATCTTTTTCTGTTTCAGCTACGTGTGAGTAGCTCTTATTTGACCAACCTTTTGCAGATAGGAACTATATACTCTGGATGTAAGAAACAACTATAACAGCATGGGAGAGCAACCACAGTCAGCCAGATTCTGGAGGGAGCTGTCATGAGAAGGAAGAGAATGGCACTGGGTGGGTCCCCACTTTCTAATGGCCATTAGTGAGAAGGTAGGCGCCAGTGTTATTGGCTTGAACAACCAGAGAAATGAGTTTGGAGCAACCACAGCTAGCATAAAGGTAACCGGAAAAAAGGGAAGGGAGAAATCCCAGAATGAAGACAGCCAGGGAAGAAGTGCTTCAAATTCTGAGTATATATTCTAAATAAATCTCTGCTGATCCTAGAAGCATGCACACACAGTGCAGACTCCAAGCTGCCTAGCTAAGGCTAAAATAATTGAACAGAGATTTGCACTGCTGCTCACAGTGGAAAGAAGTTCTGCTACCTACCCATCAGCCACAATGTCTAGGATATAATCTAACACTTCTTGATATACAAAAAAACATAAAAATGTGACCCATTCTCAAGAGAAAAAAAAATTTAAAGGAGACTGATTCTACAGATGACTCAGATGTTGAAATTAGCAAGGATTTAAAAGAAGCTATTATATTCAACGGCATAAAAGAAAATTTATTCATAATGGATTACAGGAAATGTCAGCAG
>NW_012103932.1:835004-854803 GCF_000951045.1 Mandrillus leucophaeus
CATTCTCAAGAGAAAAAAAAATTTAAAGGAGACTGATTCTACAGATGACTCAGATGTTGAAATTAGCAAGGATTTAAAAGAAGCTATTATATTCAGCCGAAATCGCACCACTTTATTCATCATGGATTACAAAGTAAGACAGCAAAAAAAAAAAAAAAAAAAAAAGAGCCAGATAGAAATTCTATTACCAAAAAATACAGTATATGAAATAAAATCTCCATTGGATGAAGTGATCACTAGATAGGGATGATAGAAAAGGAGTTAGGGTACCTGAAGGTGAGTGAATAAAAATGATCCAATCTGAAGCAGGGAAGGTCAGGAATGGGGAGAGGAGGAAGAGCAAGGGAAAGAGAAGGTGACAATGAGAGCTTCTGGGACTTGGCCTGAAGGACACCATCAGAAGTCTTAACACACATGCAACTGGAATCTCAGAAGAGAAGGAAAACAGAACAGAAAAATATATCTGAAGAAATAATGATCTAAGTTTTTCTAAATTTTATAAAGGATATGTTTATAGATTCAACCTTTTGAATCAGCAAATCCTAAACACAATTGACATTAAGAAAACCACACCCAAGCACATCCTACTTAAACTGTTGAAAAATCAAAGAAAGAAAATCATGGAAGCTGCCAGAGAAAAATGACACACTGCATACAAAGTAACAATTGTATGACCAGTGACTTCTCATTAAACATAACAGGGCAGAAGACAGTAAAAGAACATCTTTAAGGTGCTGGGAAAAAAAAAATTACAACTCTGTTAACCTGAAATTCCTATCAACAAAGTTAAGTTCAGCTCATTTTTAGATAATATACAACTAATAGAATTCACCACCAACTGATGTGCACCACAAGAAATGCTAAAAAAATTCTTCATCTGATGGGAAACCAAATGGAAATAAGTTCTTCAAGAAGAATGGAGCACTGTACGAAGTTAAATATAGAAGAGTTTCCTTACTTTCTTTAAAATGGTATTTAAGACAAAAATCATAATCTAATTTTGTGAGGCTAATGGCATATGTGAATGTAACATACATGACAACTTCGGCATAATGGACCAAGGTAGCGGTGGTAAATGGACATTCCTGCTGGCAAAGTTTCTACATTTTATATGAAGTACAATGATTAACTCTAAGTAAACTATGAAAAGTTAAGATGTATAATGTAATTCCCAGAGCAAGCACTAAAAACATAATACAAAAGGTATTGCTAAAATGCAAGTCTGAGAAAAAATTAAGGCAGAGAAAGAGAGGTAGATGTTAAGTTATTGGTTTCAAAGTGCCAAATTGTGCACTTTGGCAAATTGTGCAAAGACAGTACTACGATAGAGATGTGTGGGTGAGAACCAATGAGGGGTAAGAATTATTGTTAGATATGAAGCAGCTAAGATATAATTTTCAGTAGAAACAATTTACATTTTACATTAAATTCCTATTAAATTCAGATTTGCAGTTTGCTTTTTATCACTGGGAGGACTGAGGGCCAAAACAGAACACAAACAAAAAAACTCCTAAAGTTCACACGTTGTGAACATTTTAACTGTACATAGCTATAATTGTGAAACAGATTACTCTTCTAGATAATATCTAGACCCAACAGCATAGCAATGCAAAAAAAAAAAAAAAATACTGGTATAATGACTAAAGAGGAACTGAGACACCACCTTTGAAAGGAATTTTGGAAGCAAATACAAAATCACTTAAAAAAAACACACAGTAGTACAAGCAATTTCATGTCATTAATCAAACCTAGGACTTCTAATTTAAAATTCACGTTGTGGGATAAGTGAAGAATCCAAAACAGGTTAAACATGTTTAAGATGCTGTTCACAGATTAATACTTTAAAATTCATGTATCTATAATACATCTGTAAAACATCAAAAAGATGTGCTTGATATTTTGATACCAAGTATCTTGGTATTCTTATTATCTGAATAATAAGAATAGCTAACATTCACTCAAAACTCATAAGAACCCTAGAAAGTAGCTACTGAGTAGAAAGAGTACTACACTTTTTAGAAAAGTAGAGAAAGAAGGCCGGGCACGGTGGCTCATGCCTGTAATTCCAGCACTTTTGGAGGCCCAGGAGGGTGGATCACTTCAGGTCAGGAGTTCAGGACCAGCCTGACCAACACGGCGAAACCCTGTCTCTACTAAAAATACAAAAAAAATTAGCCCGGCACAGTGGTGCACGCCTGTAATCTCAGCTACTCGGGAGGGTGAGGCAAGAGAATTGCTTGAACCAGGGGAGGTGGAGGTTGCAGTGAGCAGAGATTGCACCACAGCACTCCAGCCTGGATGATAGTGCGAGACTCTGTTTCAAAAAAAAGAAAAGAAAAGCTAAAGATGTTTCCCAAGGACGGTAAAGTGGTGGGGCCAGGATTCAAAGTGAGATCTGTCATTCCAAAGCTCATAATTCTGCACAATTCTGTTACTGGTTACCTTAAAATTAAATACAAATAACTATATATTTTTAAGGATGTCTAACTATAACTGATAACTCTTCTGTACTCTAAGACTGCCAGGTCCCTTCTGGATTTTCAAGGAAAGCTTTGTTGTTACTACTACCTACTTCTAAATTAGCTAACACAGTGTGTGTGCTTACCATGAGCAATGGACATGGATTATTTATTTATTTATCTGTTTGTTTGAGACAGAGTCTCGCTCTTGTTGCCCAGGCTGGAGTGCAGTGGCACGAATCTCGGCTCACTGCAACCTCTGCCTCCTGAGTTCATGCGATTCTCCTGCCTCAGCCTCCTGAGTAGCTGGGATTCACAGGCATCTGCCACCATGCCTGGCTATTTTTTTGTATTTTTAGTAGAGACGGGGTTTCACCATGTTGGCCAGGCTGGTCTTGAACTCCTGACCTCAGGCCTTGGCCTCCCAAAGTGCTGGGATTACAAGTGTGAGCCACTGAGACTGGCCAGATTATTTATTTAATCTTGAGAATATGGGTAGTATATTTGTGATCTTGCTCTTACAAGGGAGGCTTAGTAACTTGCCCAAGGCCACACAGTCTTTTAAACATTCTTTGAAGAATTATACACGCACACATGCCCATTTACTCTCAAGGTGTTGCTATAATAGCTTGAACTGGCAGTCTCACAGATCAACTGAAATAGTTTGTGTTCCTTAGATGCCTTGCAACTTCACTTAGGTATGATACTGAGAAGTGATATGAAAAAAAAGTAAGAAAATCTGTCTGCACCCATGCTGAGCTAAGCTATAGCCCTGACCAAACATTCTCCCAAAGGCTGGTTTTGTTTGATAAAGTTAAAAAGCAAAACATGACAGCACATGGTTAAGACAAATAACTAGAAATCAAAAACCAAAAGAAACATACACACACAAAATCAAAAACAAAAACCCCCAAACAAAAACCTCCAACACCTCCCAGCTGGAGTGAAAGCTCTGTATACAAGCAGTTCCCAGCAGGCTCTCTGGATGACACTGTGCCATGGTTTGGCTCTGATATGCTTGAAGTCAACTCTAGGTGACTTGTTCAAAACTTCCAAACCTGCTCCCCAATGTATGTGAAATTATTGTGTTCCACAGCAGCAAAATACAACACACTCAAAATATGCCAATAAAACAAGTAACACTAGTAAGAAAATACTTTGAAAGTACACAAGGAAGTCCTGTCCCCCTCAAAGCCTGTGGGTAGGGCCTCTGTGCATCTGCTAATGATGCTGCCATTCCCTTTAAGGACTTCGGTTGATACTCAAACAATGTAAGAAAATCAGCTGCAGGAATTCTCTGTAATAGTATTTTTTTTCTTTTTCCTTTTTAACTAACCAATATTAACAACCTGCTCACCAGTCCAAATCATAAAATGGCAGGCACACTTAATGACTTCTAGCCAATAAACATCAAGGCAGTCAGTAAAGCATGACAGCTCATAGCTCAAGCTCTGGACTCAGGTGAATTCCAGCTCTGTGTCCTTCTGTCAGGTGCCTAACCACACAGTTTCAGTCTCCTCATCATCGTAAACTGACGATGAAGATACTACCTCTATGTCCCAGGACTGTGAGGATTAAGGTGAAATAGTGTATAAAAGTTCATGGCACAATGCCTGCCAACAGAAATTGTTCTATAACTACTAGCTATTTCAATGTTATAACTAGAAGAGCTAACTGTAGAGGATGGAGACTTGCTATCAATGCACATGGTACTGGTTCTAAAAATATTCCTAAAGAGCTCAATGATGGAAGACCAGTTCAAAATCAGGGACTGTTTTCCAAGGTGATACTTACAAGACTGGTGTTCTTTAGAACATAAAGCATCAGGTAAATCTGTTTACGTACCACTTACTATATCATCTAATTTACAGAGCAATATTCTTGAGAGCCCCAAATTAGAAGTATACAAATTTTCACCAACAGTGGAATGAACTATAGTATATTCACAAATGGAACACTATACAACAATGAGAATTGAGTATAACTACATGAATAATATGGATTAATCCCACAAACTGTTGAGTAAAATAAATTATATATATATGAAGTAAGTACTGACTGATACCATTTACATCATGTTCAAAAACAAGCAGAACCAATCTATAGTCAAGATAGAGGTTACCCGTGGAGGGTGAACAGTGATTGGAAAGGGGCATGTGGAAGATTTCTGGGATGCTGGTAGTACTTTCATTTTGGATGCTGGTGACACACTGTATCCAACTGGTGGAAATCCAGTAAACTGTCACTTCTTGGTGTGTTTATTAAACACCAATAAAAAGTTTTAAAATATACAAAAATCATAACACAAAATTTTAAAGTGATAATTTTGTTTACTGCCCTAATTTGCCTAAAATATATTTAAGAATTTTAATATTAACCTAAAATATTTTTCTAATCTGAGATAAAGCTGATGTTCTTTTTTAAAATAGTGGTACCAACACCTTAGTCAAGAAGAGTACTGTTGGGACATATTATTTTTGAACATACCTGCAAAAAGGCAAATACTAAAGCTGTTTATTATGGTTTCCCTGTCATAGTACCTCATAAAGAATTAACTGAATTAATCAGCAGTTAAATGCCTTTCTTTTTTTTTTTTTGAGACAAAGTCTAGCTCTTGTCTCCCAGGCTGGAGTGCAATGGCGCGATCTCAGCTCACTGCAACCTCCGCCTCCCAGGTTCAAGCGATTCTCTTGCCTCAGCCTCTTGAGTAGCTGGGATCACAGGTACCTGCCACCACGCCCGGCTAATTTTTGTATTTTTAGTAGAGACAGGGTTTCACCATGTTGGCCAGGCTTGTCTCCAACTCCTGACCTCAGGTGATCTGCCCGCCTTGGCCTCCCAAAGTGCTGGGATTACAGGAGTGAGCCACCGCGCCCAGGCAAAAAGTACTTAGTGCGCTCACTCAAAGAATACTTAGTGCGCTCTTATAACCTGACAGTTATAAAGCACAAAAATGCTAAAGTATGCATTATAAGAAAATTTCAGTATTGAACAATTAAAGGTATTCCTATTGAGGAATTTTTTATACTTGGTAACAGACCACTTGCAGGTTAATCTCATTCTACTTCTCAATGAATTAATACCTATGAATAAACAGGATGTAGGAAGGACAGGTTTCTTGAGTCACAGACATCACCTCATCAAAGTATGACCGAGGTGATTTTCCTATGAGTTTGCCCAAAAGGTTCCATACCAAAAATCACTTCTCAACTAATATAGTCAAAAACAAATATACAAGGCTGGGCATGGTGGCTCATGCCTGCAATCTCAGCACTTTGAAAGGCCAAGGTGGGCGGACTGCTTGAGCTCAGAAGTTTGAGACCAGCCTGGGCAACATGGCGAAACCCCATCTCTACCAAAAATACAAAAAATTAGCTGGGTGTGGTGGTGTGGTGTGCATGCCTGTAGTCTGAGCTACTCGGGAGCTAAGGTGGGAGAATCACTTGAGCATGGGAGGTGGAGGCTACAGGCAGCGGAGATGGTGCCACTGCACTCCAGCCTGGGCAACAGAGGAGATCCCGCCTCAACAAAATAAAATACACACATACACTCCAGTTAAAGATAAGGGGAATCCCACAGTAATTTGAGTCTACTTGCAAATATTCTTTCGAGCTAGGGAAGGAGAATTCTTTCGAGGTCAAGAAGAAGAATGGGATTTGGGAAACATTTTTAACTACCATGGTTTTTAACTACCAAAGGGCTATCCAAACTTATTTTTTGTTAAAATCCTGGAAATAATAAAAATTTTGAAAAAATTAGTAACCTATTTAGTTATTGTGATATACTGTTATATGTAAATGTTCAAGTAAGCAATTATATTATATAGTTACATTTTATAATATAAAATGGTGGCCTATTTGGTAGCCCAATTATACATGTTCAAAATGCAAAGTTAAACACCATTTCTAAAACAGAACAACGCAGAATGAATGAATGCTGAATTACCTGTGCTAGTAGTATATAAGAAGATATCCATAAATTATACTACAGGTACATATTTAAAGTAATTATATGTAGTTCTAAAAATATGTATTGGATACTTTTTGGAGATAATTTACCTCAGTGGAGCATTCCTTAATGTTAAGAATCACTCATATGTTCTAAGCCTTGAACTCAGTGCCTGGGTGACCCTTTCTGTATGTAGCTAGCTAGGTTCCTGGCCTGGAGGTTCAGGCAACACCGAGGTGAGTATGACCATCCCTGTCCTCAAGGAGCTTCAGTCTAGTAGGGGATGAGACATACTAGACTGTGAGCTCCTCGAGGGCAGGAAAAGTGTTTTAGTCATCTTTGCCCCAGTGACTAGCACCAGGTTCAGCTACTGTAGGTGCTCAACAGTGTTTATCAAACTGAATTGAACACGGGTTGCAGCCATCTACGGCAGCATAGGGTAAGCCTGATAAGAACAAAGAGCTTTGGAGACTCAGAGGGTGGAGGCTAGTCAGCTGTGAAGTCACAGAAGACCCAGTGCATGAAAGAAGCCGAGAAAGATGGGTAGGATCTCCCCAAGTGAAGGAGGAGGCATTCTGGGCTGAGAGGAGGGTTAGTTTAGCTACCAAGTGTGAAAGGGATGGGAAGACAATCTCAGGCCATAATGTAATGAGGCCTAAATGTTACCGTGGAAGCCTTTAACCAAACATGAAAGGTGACAAAACCCCACTGAAAGTTGTTTTGACCAGAGGAGTTATTTTTCCAGTGACAGTTCAGGAAGATTGACTAAGCTGGTGATGCCAGACAGATGGGAGACGAGCGCGGGATGGAGGATGGGGGGTGTGCACAAGGAGTGAAGCATGACTCCAAGATGGTGTCGAAGATAAAGGCACTATTCCAACCTGGAGGAAGTGAGGAGGAAGGGCTGGCTTAGAGGAGAATGTAACAGCTTTGCTTTCTGGATAAACATGATGCCCAGCCAGCAATTCAAAATGTAAGTTTGGGACTTGAGAAAAGGGCAGGACCAGAACTACGGACAGAGAGAGGTGAGAAGTAAAGCCGTGTGAATGGGTCAGACATCCAGGAAGAGTAATGAGAGAAAATGGGAGAAAGTAAGAGGCTGAGAACAGAAATTCAGTTAATACTCATAGTAATGGTGGAGAGATGGCAAGTCAGTGAGGTAGAAAGAGATGCCAGGGAGGTAGGGTGATAGAACTGGTATCAGAGAGGAACAATGTCAAGGACAGAAACTGTCAAATCCTGAGGAAGGATCAAGGAGGAACAAATAGGAGCAAAACATGCAATAAAGCATGTCCAAAAACTAGCTGTAAAAGTGAGAGAATAGGCAGTTAAGTTATATGAGAATTAATTAAGGAACTGAAGATTTTTGGCTAGAAGAAGCTAAGAGGAGGTAAGGAAGCTGTTTAGAATTACCCTGAAGGCCTATCGTGTGAAAGGCAGAGTAGGGTTGTTCTATGGGGCCTTAAAAAGTAGAACCAGGCCAGCGCGTGAGAGTTATGGGGACGGAGACCAAGAGTGTGGCTGGTCTTTCTGATGTGGTGCTCACTGTATTGTAATAACCGGTGATACCTCGGTCTCCTCCACCAGACTTTAAACTCTCTGGGGGCAGGGATTGGGTCTTGTTCACTGTTGAACCCACAGAACCTAGCTTAGAATAACAAAGGTGCTTAGCAAACATTTTCAGACTGGATGAATCCTTTGTGCTTCTATCTATGGGTCTTAATTCTTCTTTGAAATATTCTCCTTAAAAGGAATCCTGTCTAGCAGGTTGAACAGCTTGAACATGTGGAGAAAAGGCTGGGCTAGATGGTGAAAGCCTGGACGCTGTAGTTGATGATTTTTAGGAAAAAGACTAAAATACAGCATGAAAAACAAACCCATAAACACGTAAAATCGAGGAAGTCCCCAAGTGTGAAAACAGGTTAACACAGCACACATTGAACCATGGTATTGTTTATATAATAAAGCTTCTCATGCCTATGTGTTATATTACAATATCTTGTTTATTACAGTATTAAGTCTCATTCTAGACTCCAATTCAATTCAATTCAGCAAATGTTTATTGAGCACTTATATGGTGCCAGATCCTATGCTTGGCACTGCGGCTACAGAAATCAGTAAGACACAATGATGCCCGTCAAGAGCTCTGAGTATAGCTGGGGACACAGACAAGCAAACAAGAACCTCTCCAGGCCAGGCAACAGGGTAGAGTATGCACATGCTTCTCTGAGGGATTCAGCACACTAATGTCCCTGCGTGCTTCCTCCAGGGGTTTAACAGTACCTGGCACAAAGTAGGAGCCACAAAACGGCACCTGAACAAGCAATGGATGTTTTAAATATAAAAACAGAAGTATTCAAAAGGTGCCAAAGGAATAACTATCTCTTTCGGGGCAGGGCTGATTAGGAAGGCCTCCTGAAGCAGGTTAACATCTGAGCTGGGTTCTGAAAACTGAATAAAAGTTTACAGGTGGCCAAGGTCAGGAAAGGGATTTCTGGGAGTGAAGACAGCATGTGAAAAGGCAGTGAGCTGTGTTAGGAGAATTATAAGTAGGTATTGCTGGATCATAAAGTGTGAGGGAGATAGAGATAGAGGGTTGTGTTAGATGAGATGAGTGAGGTAACTAGGGACTATGTTATTATGGATCTTGCAAGCCATGCTAAGTCAGAAGCTAGGGGAGAGAGATTTGACCATAATTGGAGCTTTATTAAAATTTTAAAGATATAATTTACTTAAGACTCTAGCAAGGTAAAAAGAAATGCAAATCAATTTTAGAAGTAATTGCATTTGAATGAAAAATAGTTTGGCCTTAGACATACTGATATAATGACCTTAAAATGCTATTACTGCAAGGAGGAGAAGCAGCATAATCTGCCCCCACCCCCAGGCCCTCTCTCCCGCCAACTCCTACCTGAGCTGAGCTTTAAGTTCAGTAAACCTGGGCCGCCTGCTGGGGTCATAGGCCCAGCATTTCGTCATAAGGCTGTAGAGGGTAGGAGGACAATTTGGAGGCATTGGTAATCTTTCCCCATTTTCAATTCGACCGATTACATCATTGTTCTTCACTCCTTGAAAAGGCTTCACACCATGCATCAGTATCTCCCACATACACACACCTGTCAAGTGGGAATGAAAACACAACAGTGAGCTCAGTATGAAGAGTGTAACTCCCAGGTTCCAAGAAAATCGTTTTTCTAGGCACTAGAGTACCAGCTGGGAGGTAATGGGCAAGTTATCTACCAAAGCAGCATTATATTCACTCTAGTATAAAATAAGAATAACCTAATGATTTAATATGATGTAAATAATGAAATGTTAAATTATTATCAAGGAAAATGCTATAATTTTTCTCAGTTTATTTCTCTAGAAAAACACTATTAGAAAATTGCCCACTAGCTACAGTGGTACTTCGTGGCTTAATGAACTAGTTCAGGAAACGCTGAATTTTAATCTGCCCCACTTCAGTCTCACCTGTTTATAATTAGAGCAGCTGACCTGAGGTCCAATAAAGAAAATACTAGTGTAAGTCTTATGCTTCTGGAAAACTAAGATTCCTTAAAAAGTTTCCCTTAACAAGGTTGGCCTCTTCTTATCTAGAGTGCATAAAGGCGTCATTATCTGGTTGATTCATGGACTGGTCACTGTTTTCCCCCAGGAAAGATGTGAACTTCTTTGGGCTTCAAGTCATCTTGTCTATAAATGCCACAGTGTGACCGCAAAAAGTTTACTTGCATTCTACCCTTGGGAAATCCAATACTTTCTCAGTATCTTCTCAATAATCCTTAAAAATTCACCTTTAGGATGGGATAAAGAAAATGTAGTACATACATGCCATGTAATACTATGCAGACATAAAAGAATGAAACCATGGCCTTTGCAGCACCACAGAAACAACTGAAAGTCATGTATCCGAAGTGAATTAATACAGAAACAGAAAGCCAAACACTGCATGTTCTCACTTATAAGAGGGAGCTAAATACTGGATACATATGGACATGAAGATGGAAACAACAGACACCGGGGAATAAAAGAGCAGGGGGGGAACGAGGTCGGTAATGGTTGAAAAACTACCCATTGGGTACTATGTTCACTATTTGGGTGATAGGTTCCACTGAAGCCCAAACCTTAGGACTGTGCAACATATCCATGTAACAAACCTGCACATGGACCCTCTGAATCTAAAATTTAAAAAAAAATTTAAAAATTCACCTTTAAAACAAACAAGAAACCTAAAACTGGCAATGAACATACAGTGCCAATGGAAAGGAAATGGAGAGAACTGGTGGTGTAAAGGGCGGATATTTTCTCCTAGTGCCTTATCATCACTGCTCTGCACTTGGTTATTCTGGGCTTCTTGCTACCTGTGGAACACACCAAAAACATCCCTTTACCTTCCTCACAAGCTCTCTTCCTTGTAGGTACATTTGTAATGTAGTTCTTTATAATGCTTTTCCTCTGGGAAAAGTTTCTGTCATTTCAAATCTACTTCTATCACAAAACAATGTACAACTGATGCCTTGAAGAAAGGAACTGTGACTTTATTTTTGCATCTTTAGAACCTAGAGTGAAATCTGCCTCAAAGGAAGCAAGGCATATTACCATCTTGATGTGAATTAGATTCTGAACTTAGCCAGGAATCCAAGAATTTCAATGTAAAGAGTACCTGACAAACATAATGCCTTAGTACTGCTTTTCTCACAAGAAGTTACAACAATATCATCAGTAGTAGCAACACTGTGTATCACTTCTGGAGAACTTAATGTGTTCCTGGCACACTTCTTAGACATTTTACAAATACATATAGTTTTGAGACAAAGTCTCCATCACAGCTCACTGCAGCCTCCACTTTCCAGGTTCAAGTGATGCTCCCACCTCAGCCTCCTGAGTAGCTGAAACTATCGGCACACGCAACCCAAACCAGCTAATTTTTGTATTTTTTGTAGAGATGGGGTCTTGCTATGTTGCCTAGGCTGGTCTTGAACTCCTGGGTTAAAAGTGATCCTTCCTCCTTGGCCTCCCAAAGTACTAGAATTACAGGCATAAGCCACCACGCCCAGCCTCATATCTTACCCTTAATCCTCACAATAACCTTATGTTATGTTTCTTTCAATACTGCATTATATCACATTTGACAAAAATCACATTCACTGATTATAGGAAACATCATTAGTTTATATGACCAAAAAAGGGAGAATAATGTTGAAAACTAAAGTGTGATACAATTCTTTCTTCCCTCTTAGAATTTTTATTTTATTCTTACCAAAAGAGCTCTTTCAAAGTCATTCAGACACTACAGTAACAATATTAACAAAACAAAGTCCACATGAGTGAAAGCAAGTATAACTACATTAAAAAATGCCTCCAATTATTACCGACTGTAAAATGCCACTGATTTTAAGATACACTCCAGTTCTAGAAATGTTAACATGTAAAAAAACAGGCATCTTAGAAGTTTTGAAACATGAAATTTCTCTGAAAAGGTAAGTTACTTGCTCTGTGGATTACACAGCTAATAATCAAGGCCTTGGGATTTGAACCACATCAATTGGACTTCAGAGCTTTTTCTAATCATGTCATGCCATATCCTGTTCTATTTGAAAGTTCCTTCCTTCACCTAGTTATCTATTGGGACATTAAACGATGATTAAGAATCAACAGTAAGTAAACAGAAGAAAAAACATAAGAACACATACTTGATCAGTTATTTTTATTTATAAGAGGAAAAAAGGTACATAATCTTAACAGGGCATCTCCTCCAAAGTAGTTTCTAATTTAGCAGAGATAACATGTCCACAAGTCTATTCACAGAATCAACATGAGTGTTATGACAAAGAGAGAAAGTGTAGGAAATGTACAGAAAGGAAGAGGAATGCTTCAAGGACATTTAAGGTGGACCTTGAGGGTTAGGTAGGATTTCAACTGGAAGAAGAAGGTATAAGGATAAGGCATTCTGGGTAGAAGGAATAACACCAAGAAAAATGAAGAGTGGGGTCGAGGGAAGAGCCATTCATGTTAAAAATAGTGAGTAATTTTAAAATTTGGATAAAGTATTTTAAATAAGTAGCAAAGAATAAATGAGAGCCACACTTTTACACCAGCTAGAAGGAATTTCAATAACCACAGAGCAGGAGAATGATGACCTTACAGCAGGTGAGGAAGAACAAATGAGATTATCAAAAAAGCAGAAGCTACAGAAAACAAAGGATCAAACTTCCAAGTCTTGAGATAGGTTAGGAAGGAGCTTGGACCCCAGAATAAAGAGACAAGGTAGAATTTTAGATACTCAGGGTTGGAGGGGCCAGGTGTTTACTGTTTAATGTCATTCATATGAAAAGAATGAATTAGACGGCAAAGGGAGAGAGAGAAAAGAAAGAAGGAAATGAGCAAAATATTCCCCTGTGAGGAAAGAAGAGACAGCAAAGGGGAACAGAAAGGAAGAGTGATGGAAGGAGCTGGGCAATTAGAACTGTGGACCCTTATGGAAGCTGTGCCCAGAAGCTGATGCACAGTAGATGCCAGGCTATTTATTGTCAAATTAATCAAAAGAAGTCTGATGAGGAGATGATCAGGTTAGGGAAGGCAAATCAACCTACATATTCCAAAGAGAGATTTTTTTTTTGTATAACATATGAAATATTATTTTTAAATAATACAAAACTTTCAAGAATACTCACCAAACATCCATACGTCACTAGCTGAGGTAAAACGTCGAAAATTGATTGACTCTGGAGCCATCCATTTAATAGGCAATTTTCCTTTGGAAGCTAGAAGATTAATTTTAGAAAATAAATTTTCCTTGTTATCTGCTTAAGAATCTAACAGAGCAAGCTGAGATTTTCAGTATCAAAGGAAAAAGCTTTAACTATTTGACCCCTTGAATCTTCCATTTCTTTGGAAGAACTACTTTTCATTTCCTTTATGTTTTGAGGTCACTTAGGGGTGAGGAATGGTTAGATGGTAGATAAATAAAATACTAATGTCCTTCTCTCTACAGAGAGGCAAAGAACAGGGAGGGAGAGCAAACCCCAGTTTACCAGGGGTTTAGGTGCAGGTATTAGGTGCAACTCCATTATGTAAGATTCCACAATTTACAGAAGAGATACTTATCTGTAGCTTAGAATGCTTGCTATACACATATCCTGCTAATAATAAATAATATATAGTCGATCCTCACTGGTGGTAGTTAATGTTATATAAAGTTGTTGCAAACACAGAACCACTGCTCTCAGGAGAAATATGTACACATATATTCGTATCTCACATAGATTACAATCTTAACTCATCAAACAACTCATTCTGGTAGGTTATATTTCCTTTAGAAAAGGACGCTCAGATGTGTTACGTGACTTGCCCAAGACTGCCCCACTAACAGGTCCCAGAGTTGGGATTCAAACCTCTCCAACCACCAGAGCCTGAGCTGCTGGCTCTGCCCTGTGCCGTTCCCTCCCAGCCCTGACCCTGTCCTCCCACCTCTGGCTGTGACAGAAGGGAGAGACTGCGGCCTTGCTGAACCTCAGCTGCATATTTCAGTATTAGGGAATACTCAATTTTTTTGCTGCTCTGTGCATGTCCTCAAATGACTATGAAAGCACCTTGAGTATTGATTTTGGGAATTACAAACGTATGTTAGCCACTAGGTGAATGCACCAACGCAGACTCCACAAATAATCAGGCATGTGAGGAGCAGGAAGGGGCAATGGGTTGAGAAGGACTTCTCTAGGGAAGCCTGAAATCAGCTCCCTTTTCAGACCTACACGTTTTCTTTGTGCCACAAAGGCAAGTCACTCAAAACCTCAGTAAACATTTCCTCAACTGCTGAGTTCTCAAGATGAACAATCCCGAGTCCTTTTCTTCAAAGAATTCTCATTCTAAAAGGCAGACAGAAGTATACTCAAATTTGGTACAAGGTGTGACAGAGATAGTGAATGCATGCCAAGTGTCCTGAAAGTGGAGACGAAACAGTGACTGAGAGGATGACCAGGGAAGGCTGCAGGGAGAGGATGTAAGAGCAGAAGGGGTTGGTTAAGGGAGCAGGGCACAGGAACAGCACCCTGATTCAGAAAAGCATGGAGCATGAGCAGCTGGGCTCTGCCAGCATGTCAAGGGTCTGGACTTTCTTCTGTAAGCAATGAGTTGCCTCTGAAGACTATTAGAATTCCTAGAAAGAGGAGTATTTTGAAGAATCTCTATTTGGAGTTTGCACTTATTTCTATAGCCTAATGGAATGTATACTTATTAACTTTTCTGAGAAAATATTTGTGTGAATTTGTCAACTGCCTGTTCAAAATGCTGTTCGAATGATACGAAAATTTGGACATCATACTACTTGGAATTTAGCTCTTTATTGGAATTCTAGGACTTGGGACAGTTAAGATCAAAGCTGGATATAAAATGTATTTAAAAATAGTGAAAAGCTGACTTTGTCTTTTTTAAGTTAAATGACTAAATAATTATAATGAATAAACAACTGATCTTCTTTTCATATATCAAAGGATCATTTAAAAACAGTGACAGGTAGCTGGGCACAGTGGCTCATGCCTGTAATCCCAGCACTTTGGGAGGCCAAGGTGGGAAGATCACTTGAGCCCATGAGTTCAAGATTAACCTAGGCAACAAAGTGAGACCAAATCTCTACAAAAAAATAAAAAAATTGGCTGGGCATGGTGGCATGTGCCTGTGGTCCCAACTACTCAGGAGGATGACCTGAGCCCAGGAGGTTGAGGTTGCAGTGACTTGTGCTCATGCCACTGCACTCCAGCCTGGGTGACTGAACAAGACCCTGTCATAAAAAAATTTTAATTTAAAAAATTAATTTAAAAAACTAGGCTGGGTGCAGTGGCTCACGTCTGTAATTCCAGCACTTTGGGAGGCCAAGGTGGGCGGATCACGAGGTCAGGAGATCAAGACCATCCTGGCTAACACGGTGAACCCCCATTCCTACTAAAAATACAAAAAATTAGCCAGGTGTGGTGGTGGGCGCCTGTAGTCCCAGCTACTCGGGAGGCTGAGGCAGAAGAATGGCGTGAACCCAGGAGGTGGAGCTTGCAGTGAGCCCAGCCAGCGCCACTGCACTCCAGACTGGGCGACAGAGTGAGATTCTGTCTCAAAATAAAATAAAATAAAAATTTAAAATGAATTTTAAAAATCAAAGTGACAGGCAATAATATACAGACGATATATGGAAAGAAAATAGTTATGAGATTAAAATAAGAGACTAGCTTTGCATGTAAAAATCTGGGTTCATTTTGTTGCAATATGAAAATCAAATACCCTAAGAAATTGGCCTTTGTAAAATGGTAGTCATAATTAGCAGTATTAATAGCACAAAATGGATTTATCTAAACCTTAAAGTTCTAGGAATATGAAAACATTATTCAGAAAAATATTATTTCAGTAATAATTTGAAGAACCAATTCAATGTGATTCCAAGATTGGCAAAATTAAAGACAACTGACATAAACTAGATTTCAGTTAAAAAAACTAATGGAGGCTGGGCCCGATGGTTCATGCCTGTAATCCCAGCACTTTGTGAGGTGGAGGCAGGAGAATAGCTTCAGCCCAGGAGTTTGATCAAAGACCAGCCTAGGCAACATGGCAAAACCCCACCTCTACAAAAAATTAGCCAGGCATGGTGACGCATGCCTGTAGTACCAGCAATTTGGGAGGCTAAGGTGGGTGGGCTTCTTGAGCTCAGGAGGTCAAAGCTGTAGTGAGCAATGTTTGCGCCATTGCACTCCAGCCTGAGTAACAATGCGAGACCCTGTCTCAAAACAAGCAAAGAAACAAAAATCCCACCAAACTAATGGATCCAAGGTGCTGAAGTTAGCAGCCTGCGTATCTTTAAGTCAGATCCCCTTCACTGAGGCAATCGATACAACCAGCTGCATCTGGTGTAAGATGATGGCGTGTCTACTGATTGAAAGACATTTGAGCTGATATGAATTTCTGGCTATTACAGATACAACTGCAATGAACATTTGAGTATGGTTTTGTGTACAAATTTTCATTTCTTCAGAAGAAATGTCCAGACATGCAATTCCTGGGTCATATAATACTTGTATGCTTAATTTTTAAGGAATTTGCCAAACTCTCTTCCAGAATGCCTCTACCATTTTACATTCCCAGCAGCAATTTAGTTTCTCTGCATCTTCGCCAGCATATTCTTTAACAACTGACAGGTATGTACTGTAATCTCATTGTGTTCTGAATTTGCATTTTCCTAATGGACACAGATGTGGAACATCTACATCTTCACATGCTTATGTGCAATCCATATATCCTCTTCACTGAAATGTCCCTTCCTATTTTTTTGCCAATTTCTAAGTGCATTCTTTGTGTCATTTTTTCACTACGTTTTAAGAGTTCCTTTTATATTCTAGATAATAGTTTTGTCAGATATGTGGCTGGCACACATCTTCTCCTACTCTGCAGCTCCTCTTTTCATCCTTTTAACGGGGTCTTTGGCAGAACAAAAATTTATAATTTTTATGAGGTTCAGTTTATCAACTTTTTCCTTTTATGAATCCTTGTTTCTGGTGTGAAGTCTAAGGATCCCTGGCCTAGGCCTAGATGCCAAATATTTACTCTTATGTTTTTTTCTAAAAGTTTAATATTTTGTAATTGAGTCCATAATCCACTCTGAGTTAATCTGAAATGGGACTCAGAGGTTTAAATTGAGGTATATTTTTTGCCTAAGGATGTCCAACTGCTCCAGCACCATTACTGAGACGACTGTTGCTTCCTCCATTTAGTTAACTTTATATCTCTGTCAAAGATCAGGTGAACGTATTAGAACATACTGTTTTTAGAAATACGTTAAAGATTCCAAGCCTATTTCTTAGGTACTGCTCTGATTTCTTACCTTTGTAGTAAGTACTATCTTCCATATATCGGGATAATCCAAAGTCTCCTAATTTTACACAATCATTTGAGGACACCAGAACATTCCGAGCAGCAATGTCCCTGATAAAGAAGAATTTGAGACAGTA
Source organism: Mandrillus leucophaeus (assembly GCF_000951045.1). Taxonomy (NCBI): domain Eukaryota; kingdom Metazoa; phylum Chordata; class Mammalia; order Primates; family Cercopithecidae; genus Mandrillus; species Mandrillus leucophaeus. The sequence continues at coordinate 852,400 of NW_012103932.1, forward strand.
AGACTTAAAATAAGAAAAACAAACCTATAAGCTCGTAGATAAAGACATACCAATAGGCACTTGAAAGACAGCTTATATACAATGCAAGCAGATTATATGATATTATAGGATATATACAATAAATCTCATATATACCCACACACAAAATTTATTTCATATATATTCTTTTTGCCAGATATTTACCTATTAATAAATGATTATTTTGAATGATGGCAAAGTCTATTCTAAAATAATGAAAATCCTTATTACTGTTCATAAAACCATATTACCAATTGCATTAACTGATAGACAGTGATATATAATTGGGGCCTATAACACTGCCATTCCTGAAGGGATATCATTAGATAAAAGTTGCCTTCTGAAAACTTTTAAATGATTTTGCTGATGGAGTTGATTTTTTCAGAGTCTTAGTTTTTGTTTCTTTTTTTTTTTGGATGAAGTTTGTTTTAATGCCGGATAACAAAACACCAATTCTAATATGATACTTGGCAAACAAATTTTAAGGGTCTTTACTTGCATTCAAACAGAGACTCAGGCTATAAACAGAAATTCCGCAGAATGCTAACAGATGTCACTCATAAGGCTGTGTTGTCCCGGGAAGTTCCAGGACAATATTCGTTTCAGAGACCACTTCCACATGTTCACTGCTCTGCTGCCAAGTACAGGTTCTCTATAGCGTTTGTGTAAGGAATAAGTGACCTGAAAGTATCACAATGTTTACACTCCACGTGTGTAAAAATCCTGTAACTGTGTATTAACAAGCCCTGGCATCTCACTCTGACAGGACATAATGCAGCATGACTTGCTATTAACTGTGTACAATAGATTCCAATGATATACAGAATACAATTTTGTAGAAATGGTACAAAATGGTACCAAAGGGATCCTTGGGTCCAAAGACGCTCCAAATGGGTCCCTGTTTCTTGATCACTACTTTTCAGAAGGGAACTTAACAGATTTATGACTGTATCTTACCTGTGTACAAATCTTTTGCTCTCTAGATATGCAAGAGCTGTACTAAGCTGATAGGCATACAGGATCAAAGATGCTAGATCCAAACTGTATTTCCTTACTTGCAAAAACGACCTCAGCTTTTGGAACAATGGCCAAAAGAAAAAAGAAAGAAAGAATTAGTGACAGTGAATTGAAATCAAAAGCAAAAAGGTACATTCAACAATAATGCCGTTTTCAATGCATTTTTAATAATATTAGAATGGCTTCAAGTCTCTTCTAATAAAGCATAATAAATGAAACATTTAAACTCTGGATTCAGATTATTTTTTACTTGAAATCCTATCATGAAATTAAAATCTTTTTGACTAGAGACAAATTTCTTAAAAAATATAGAAAGATATGCTTCAAGGGAATGAATAAAAGCACAGTACAAATTATTGCTAAATAATAATAATTGGAAGAAAAACGATCTAGTTACTATCCAAACAAGGCTAATACAGTCAGTTATCTCCACTTCAAACTTTATTGTAGCTCTGGGAAGATACAAGGATAATGTAATGAGGAGAAAGCAGAGACAAGAAGGAATCTTCTCTCTTATTTCCTTCCCCATGAGGTCTTGGATGCAGAACAGTCATGTTGGGTATTTATCACACTGCACTTACTTATTCGTGCTACCACTGACACCATTAATAGAGGTAAATGCTAACATGGCAAAGAAAGGCATACACATTCAATACCTAATTCTAAATAATCGATGAGAGAAATATTTAGCCATATTTTTTGAGCCAGAAGAATTAGCAAACTCTCCAAAAGCAAAAGCAGAAAAGTACTGTGAACAAGAAATTATAATCAGCACTCCATTTGATTTGGAAATGTAGGGCGGAGGAGGAAGAGATGTTCAGCTGATGAAATCACACGGTGCTTCCCCCGCCCCCCCTGCCCAGTGTTTGATTCAGCAGGCCTGGGGTGGGGCACAAGAACTTGTTTAATGAGTTTCCAAGTGTTGGTGATGCACTGATTTGTTTCTGTATTCTGGAGAAAGTGAGAGAGCTGTTCACTCGATTACTCACAGTTTTTTTAAAAATTACACTTTAAGTTCTAGGGTACATGTGCACAACATATGTATGTATATACATACTGTTACATATGTATACATGTGCCATGTTGGTGTGCTGCACCCATTAACTCGTCATTTACACTAGGTATATCTCCTAATGCTATCCCTCCCCCCAACCCCACCCAATGACAGGTCCCAGTGTGTGATGCTCCCCACCCTGTGTCCAAGTGTTCTCATTGTTCAATTCCCAGCTATGAGTGAGAACATGCAGCGTTTGGTTTTCTGTTATTGCGATAGTTTGTTGAGAATGATGGTTTCCAGCTGCATCCATGTCCCTACAAAGGACACAAACTCATCCTTTTTTATGGCTGCATAGTATTCCATGGTGTATAT
>NW_012103932.1:859573-869577 GCF_000951045.1 Mandrillus leucophaeus
AGTTTTTTCCAATTCTGTGAAGAAAGTCATTGGTAGCTTAATGGGGATGGCATTGAATCTATAAATTACCTTGGGTAGTATGGCCATTTTCACGATACTGATTCTTCCTATCCATGAGCATGGAATGTTCTTCCGTTTGTTTGTTTCCTCTTTTATTTCGCTGAGCAATGGTTTGTAGTTCTCCTTGAAGAGGTCCTTCACATCCCTTGTAAGTTGGATTCCTACGTATTTTATTCTATTTGAAGCAATTGTGAATGGGAGTTCACTCATGATTTGGTTCTCTGTCTGTTATTGGTGTATAAGAATGCTTGTGATTTTGGCACATTGATTTTGTATTCTGAGACTTTGCTGAAGTTGCTTATCAGCTTAAGGATTTTTGGGCTGAGACGATGGGGTTTTCTAAATATACAATCATGTCATCATTTTTAAAAGAGTACGGCTGGGTGCGATGGCTCACATCTGTAATCCCAGCACTTTCAGAGGCCAAGGCAGGCGGATCACTGGAGGTCAGGGGTTCGAGACCAGCCTGGCCAACATGGTGAAACCCTGTCTCCACTAAAAATACAAAAGTTAGCTGGGCATGGCGGCACATGCCTGTAGTCCCAGATACTCAGGAGGCTAAGGCAAGAGAAGTGCTTGAACCTGGGAGGCGGAGGTTGTAATGGGCCAAGATCGTGCCATTGCACTCCAGCCCAGGTGACAGAGCGAGACTCTGTCTCAAAATAAAAGAAAAAAAAGAAAAAAGAAACGGTGATTTAAACGAGTTGGTTTAAAAGGTATTACCAGCCAGGTAATCCCAACACTTTGTGAGGCCAAGGTAGGAGAATCACTTGAGCCTAGGAGCTCAAGACCAGCCTAGGCAACATAGTGAAACCCCATCTCTATAAATAATTAAAAAATTAGCCAGGCATGGTGGCATGCACCTGTAGTCCCAGCAACTCAGGAAGTTGAGGGGGGAGGATTGCTTGAGCCCAGGAGGTCGAGGCTGCAGTGAGCTGTGATTATGATACTACACTCCAGCCTGGGCAACAGAGGGAGAACTTGTCTCTCAAAGAAAAGATGCTACAAAGTGAATTCCCAAAAAGATTAAGGAAATGTTTAGATTTACCTAAATTTAGCATTAATTTACCCAAACTCCATTAAGATTGCTTCATCCTCAGATCAATGGGCTAGTTTTTTAGGCAATGGCACCAGAGAGAAAACAAAATAAAACAAAAACATTTGGCCATCTGCTGCTACCAGTCCTGATAAAGTACTTGGCTGGGAAAGATATTGCTGCCAGTACTGCATAAGGGGATGCTTTGGGAATTTAATGATGAAGATATTTATACCCACATTCTTGGAACCAAAACCTAATGACATACATCCTGTCAGGCTTCTGAGCCCAAGCTAAGCCATCATATCCCCAGTGACCTGCACGTATACATCCAGATGGCCTGAAGCAACTGAAGATCCACAAAAGAAGTGAAAATAACCTTAACTGATGAAATTCCACCATTGTGATTTGTTTCTGCCCCACCCTAACTGATCAATGTACTTTGTAATCTCCTCCACCCTTAAAAAGGTTCTTTAAAATCTCCCCTACCCTTAAGAAGGTTCTTTGTAATTCTCCCCACCCTTGAGAATATACTTTGTGAGATCCACCCCCGGTCCCCAAAACATTGCTCTTAACTCCACCACCTATCCCAAAACCTGTAAGAACTAATGATAATCCCACCACTCTTTGCTGACTCTTTTTGGACTCAGCTCGCCTGCACCCAGGTGAAATAAACAGCCTTGTTGCTCACACAAAGCCTGTTTGGTGGTCTCTTCACACGTACATGTGAGACATTTGGTGCCGAAACCCGGGACAGCGGGACTCCTTCGGGAGACCAGTCCCCTGTCCTCACCCTCACTCCGTGAAGAGATCCACCTACGACCTCAGGTCCTCTGACCAACCAGCCCAAGGAACACTTCACTGATTTTAAATTGGGGAAAGCGGCCTCTTTTTACTCTCTTCTCCAACCTCTCTCACTATCCCTCAACCTCTTTCTCCTTTCAATCTTGGTGCTACCCTTCAATCTCTCCCTTCTCTTAATTTCAATTCCTTTCATTTTCTGGTAGAGAGAAAGATGACACATTTTATCTGTGGGCCCAAAACTCCGGTGCCGATCACAAACTCGAGAAGGCACCCTTCCCTTGGTGTTTAATCATTGCGGGGATGCCTCTCTGATTATTCACTCACGTTCCATTGGTGTCTGATCTCTGTGGGGACGTTTGCCTTGGTCATTCACCCACATTCCCTTGGTGGCAAGTCAATTGCGGGGACCCCTGCTTTGGCTGCTCACCCACGTTGCAGCCCAGGGCTGCTCCCCACCCCTTCTCTCCGTGTCTCTACCCTTCTCTTTAAACTTGCCTCCTTCACTATGGGCAACCTTCTACCTTCCAGTCCCCCTTCTTCTCCCTTAACCTGTGTTCTCAAGAACTTAAAACCTTTTCAACTCTTGCCTGACCTAAAATCTAGTGTCTTATTTTCTTCTGCAACACCGCTTGGCCCCAGTATGAACTCAACAATTGTTATAAGTGGCCAGAAAATGGCACTTTTGATTTCTCCATCCCACGAGACCTGGATAACTTTTATCAAAAAATGGCAAATGGTCTGAGGTTCCTGACGTCCAGGCATTCTTTTACACTTTGGTCCCTCCCTAGTCTCTGCTCCTAATGCGACTTGTCCCAAATCTTTTTTCTTTCTCTCCTGTCTGTTCCTTTAGTCTCCACCCCAAGCTCTGAGTCCTTTGAATCCTTTTCTACAGACTCATCTGACCTCTCCCCTCCTCCCCAGGCTGCTCCTCACCAGGCCAAGCCAGGCCCCAATTCTTCCTCAGCCTCTGCTCTCCCACCCTATAATCCTTCTATCACCTCCCCTCCTCACACCTGGTCTGGCTTACAGTTTCGTTCCGTGACTAGCCCTCCCCCACCTGCCCAACAATTTCCTCTTACAGAGGTGGCTGGAGCTGAAGGCACAATTAGGGTACATGTGCTTTTCTCTCTATTGGACCTTTCCCTAATCAGCCAGCGTTTAGGCTCTTTCTCATCAGACCCCACTAAATATATACAGGAAATCCAATATCTAACTCTGTCCTACAATTTAACCTGGAGTGACTTAAATGTCATCCTAACTTCTACCCTCTCCCCAGATGAATGGGAAAGAGTTTTCTTCTCTAGCCAAATCTCACGCTGATAACCACTGACTTCATAAGCCAGACTTGCAGGAAGGCATTAGAACTATCTAATGGAACTATCAGGCCAATTCCCCAGGTATAGCTAGGTGAGATTATATGTTTTCCTGCCTACTTGCAGGGCTTCAAAAGGCAGCTTATAAAGCTGTTAATTATGACAAACTTAAAGAAACTATCCAAGGTAAAGAACCCAGCCCAGTTCATGGCCCGTTTAGCAGCAAGTCTTAGACGTTTCACTGCCCTAGACCCAGATGGGCTAGAAGGCCACCTTACTCTCAATATGCATTTTATCACCCAGTGAACTCCCAACATTAGAAAAAGCTCCAAAACTTAAATTCTGGCCCTCAAACCCCACAACAGGACTTAATTAACCTCACCTTCAAGGTGTACAATAATAGAGAAAAGTTGCAATTACTTGCCTCTGCTGTGAGAGAAACCCCAGCCATATCTCCAGCACACAAAAACTTCAAAACGCCTAAGCCACAGCAGTCAGGCGTTCCTTCAGGACTTCCTCCCCCAGGATCTTGCAAGTGCTGGAAATCTGGCCTCTGGGCCAAGGAATGCCCGCAGCCCGGGATTCCTCCTAAGCTGTGTCCCATCTGTGCGGGACCCCACTGGAGACTGGACTGTCCAACTGGCCCAAGGCTCTGTCTCCTTCTAAGATCTTCTCGCCTTAGTGGCTGAAGACTGACGCTTCCTGATAGCCTCAGAAGCCTCCTGGACCATCACTGACACGAAGCTTCGGATAACTCTCACAGTGGGAGGTAGGTCCGTCCCCTTCTTAATCAATACGGAGGCTACCTACTCCACATTACCCTCTTTTCAAGGGTCTGTTTCCTTTGCCTCCATAACTGTTGTGGATACTGATGCCCAGGCTTCTAAACCCCTTAAAACTCCCCAACTCTGGTGCCAACTTGGACAATATTCTTTTATGCACTCCTTTTTAGTTATCCCCACCTGCCCAGCTCCCTTATTAGGTCGAGACATTTTTACTAAATTATCTGCTTCCCTGACTATTATTCCTGGGCTATAGACACACCTCGATGCCGCCTTTTGCCCTAGTTCAAAGCCTCCTTCACATCCTCTCCTTGTATCTTCCCACCTTAAACCACAAGTATAGGACGCCTCTACTCCCTCCTTGGCGATGGATCATGTACCCCTTACCATCCCATTAAAATCTAATCACCCTTACCCCGCTCAATGCCAATATCCCATTCCACAGCATGCTTTAAAAGGATTAAAGCCTGTTATCACTCGCCTGTTACAGCACAGCCTTTTAAAGCCTGTAAATTTTCCTTATAATTCCCCCATTTTACCTGTCCAAAAACCAGACAAGCCTTACAGGTTAGTTCAGGATCTGCACCTTATCAAAAAAATTGTCTTGCCTATCCACCCCGTGGTGACAAAACCATATACTCTCCTATCCTCAATACCTCCCTCCACAACCGCTCCACAACCCAGTATTCTGTTCTGGATCTCAAACATGCTTTCTTTACTATTCCTTGCACTGTTCTTTACTATTCCTTCATCCCAGCCTCTCTTTGCTTTCACTTGGACTGACCCTGACACCCATCAGGTTCAGCAAATTACCTGGGCTGTACTGCCGCAAGGCTTCAAGGACAGCCCTCATTACTTCAGTCAAGACCAAATTTCTTCCTCATCCATTACCTGTCTCAACATAATTCTGCATGAAAATACACGTGCTCTCCCTGCTGATCGTGTCCGGCTCATCTCCCAAACCCCAACCCCTTCTACAAAACAACAACTCCTTTCCTTCCTGGGCACGGTAGGATACTTTCGCCTTTAGATACCTGCTTTTGCCATCCTAACAAAATCATTATATAAACTCACAAAACCAAACCTCGCTGACCCCACAGATCCTAAATCCTTTTGCTACTCCTCTTTCTGTTCCTTAAAAACAGCCCTAGAAGCTGCCCGCACACTAGCTCTCCCTAACTCATCCCAACCCTTTTCATCACACACAGCCAAAGTGCAGGGCTGTGTGGTCAGAGTTCTTACACAAGAGACAGGACCGCGCCCTGTAGCCTTTCTGTCCAAACGACTTGACCTTACTGTTTTAGCCTAGCCCTCATGTCTGTGTGTGGTGGCTGCTGCTGCCCTAATACTTTTAGAGGCCCTCAAAATCACAAACTATGCTCAACTCACTCTCTACAGTTCTTATAACCTGCAAAATCTATTTTCTTCCTCCCACCTGACACATATACTTTCTGCTCTCCAGCTCCTTCAGCTGTATTCACTCTTTGTTGAGTCTCCCACAGTTACCACTGTTCCTGGCCCGGACTTCAATCCAGCCTCCCACATTATTCCTGATACCACACCTGACCCCCACGACTGTATCTCTCTGATCCACCTGACATTCACTCCATTTCCTTCTTTCCTGTTCCTCCTTTCCTGATCACACTTGGTTTATTTATGGCAGTTCCACCAGGCCTAATTGCCACATACCAGCAAAGGCAGGCTATGCTATAGTATCTTCCACATCTATCATTGAAATTACCTCTTTGCCCCACTCCACTACCTCTCAGCCCCGCTCCACTACCTCTCAGCAAGCTGAACTCATTGTCTTAACTTGAGCCCTCACTCTTGCAAAGGAATTACACGTCAATATTTATACTGACTCTAAATGTGTCCTCCATATCCTGCACCACCATGCTGTTATATGGGCTGAAAGAGGTTTCCTCACTACACAAGGGTCCTCCATCATTAATGCCTCTTTAATAAAAACTCTTCTCAAGGCCGCTTTACTTCCAAAGGAAGCTGGAGTCTTACACTGCAAGGGTCATCAAAAGGCATCAGATCCCATCGCTCAGGGCAACGCTTATGCTGATAAGGTAGCTAAAAAAGCAGCTGCATTCCAACTCCTATCCCTCACAGCCGTTTTTCTCCTCATCTGGTCACTCCCACCTACTCCACCACTGAAACTTCCACCTATCAATCTCATCCCACACAAGGCAAATGGTTCTTGGATCAAGGAAAATACCTCTTTCCAGCCTCACAGGCCCATTCTATTCTGTTGTCATTTCATAACCTCTTCCATGTAGGTTATAAGCCGCTAGCCCATCTCTTAGCACCTCTCATTTCCTTGCAATCGTGGAAACTTATCCTCAAGGAAATCACTTCTCAGTGTTCCATCTGCTATTCTACTACCACCCCTCAGGGATTTTTCATGCCCCCTCCCTTTCCTACACACCAAGCTTGGGGATTTGCCCCTGCCCAGGACTGGCAAATTGACTTTACTCACATGCCCTGAGTCAGGAAACTAAAATACCTCTTGGTCTGGGTAGACACTTTCACTGGATAGGTAGAGGCCTTTCCCACAGGGTCTGAGAAGGCCACTGAGGTCATTTCCTCCCTTCTGACAGACATAATTCCTCGGTTTGGCCTTCCCACCTCAGTTTCTCAGGCTCTTGGTATTTAGTGGCTCCTAGTTTTACCTCAAATCACCACCCTTAAGTCTCTCTTGAAGTGGACAGAAAGAAGATCTTCAGTGGCAAGGGACCCTCCAATACTCCCACCCTGATGAAGTTCTATTCTTTACTTTTATACTCACTCTTATTCTCATTCCTATTCTTATGCCACACTCTACCTCTCCCTAGTTACCTCCAACATACTATTAATCTCACCCACTCTCCTCACTGCCTCCAATCCTTCTCTAGCAAAGAATTGTTGGCTATGCGTTTCCCTTTCTTCCTGTTTTTACAGTCATCCCCACTCTACAGGCTGACTGGGCTACCTCTCCCGTCTCCCTGCACCTCAGAACCTCCTTTAAAAGTCCTCATCTTTACCCGCCTGAGGAACTTCTTTACTTTCTAGACAGTTTTGGTAAGAACTCCCCAGACATTTCATACCAACAAGCTGCCACACTTCTCTGCATCTACCTATGGCACCTTTCTCCTTATGTCAATTCCACGCCCCCCATATTTGGACCCCTAACCACACAAACAACTATCCCCGTTGCCGCTCCTTTATGCATCTCCCGACAACAGCCTCCTGGAATCCCTTTAGGCAACCTTCCACTGTCCAAATGTTCCTTTTTATCTCCAGAACCCAGCCACACACATTACCAAACAGATGGGAGCATTCCAACTTCGCATTACAGATAAGCCTTCTATCATTACTGACAAACTCAAAAACACTGGCAGTCACTATTGTTTAGGAAGACACTTACCCTGCATCTCACTCCATCCTTGGTTACCCTCCCCCAGCTTGTCTGAATCTCCTCCTAGCCCCTCCTCTTGCTTGCTTATACCCAGCCCCATGAATGGCAGTGAAAGGTTACTTGTAGACACTATGAGCTTTCTCATACACCATGAAAACCGAACCCTTCCCTCTATGCAGTTGCACCATCAGTCCCCATTACAACCTCTAACAGCTGCTGCCCTTGCTGGAGCTCTAGGATTTGGGGTGCAGGACTCCTCTGTCAGGACACCCTCTCACCTTTTCACTTTACATTTCCAGTTCTGCCTGGCACAAGGTCTCTTCTCTTTATGTGGCTCTTCCACCTACATGTGCCTACCTGCCAACTGGATGGGCACATGTACTTTAGTCTTCCTTACCACCAAAATCCAGTTTGCAGATGGGAACGAACAACTGCCTGTTCCCCTCGTGATATCAACACAACAAAAAAGAGTCATCCCACTAATCCCTTTACTTGTGGGTCTAGGACTTTCTGCCTCCACTATTGCACTCGGAACTGGAATAGCAGGCATCACAACCGCTACCACAACATTCCACAGCCTCTCTAATGACTTCTCTGATAGCGTTACAGATATCTCACAAACTTTGTCTGTTCTTCAAGCCCAGGTTGACTCTTTAGCTGCAGTTGTCCTCCAGAACCGATGAGGCCTTGATTTACTCACTGCTGAAAAAGGAGGACTTTGTATATTTTTAAATGAAGAGTGTTATTTTTACCTAAATCAATTTGGCCTTGCATATGACAACATAAAAAAACTCAAGGATAGAGCCCAAAAACTCGCCAATCAAGTAAACAATAACGTTGAACTCCCTTGGACACTCTCTAATTGGATGTCCTGGGTGCGCCCAATTCTTAGTCCTTTAATACCTATTTTTCTCCTTCTTTTATTCGGACCTTGTGTCTTTTGTTTAGTTTCTCAATTCATACAAAACCACATCGAGGCCATCACCAATAATTCTACACGACAAACGCTCCTTCTAACAACCCCACAATGTCACCCCTTACCCCAAAATCTTTCTTCAGTTGAATCTCTCCCACTGTAGGTTCCCACGCTGCCCCTAATTCCACTCGAAGCAGCCCTGAGAAACATCGCCCATTATCTCTCCATACCACCCCCAAAAATTTTCGCCGCCCCAACACTTTACCACTGTTCTATTTTCTTATTAATATATGAAAACAGGAATGTCAGGCCTCTGAGCCCAAGCTAAGCCATCATATCCCCAGTGACCTGCACATATATATCCAGATGGCCTGAAACAACTGAAGATCCACAAAAGAAGTGAAAATAACCTTAACTGATGACATTCCACCATTGTGATTCGTTTCTGCCTCATCCTAACTGATCAATGTACTTTGTAATCTCCTCCACCCTTAAGAAGGTTCTTTAAAATCTCCCCTACCCTTAAGAAGGTTCTTTGTAATTCTCCCCACCCTTGAGAATATACTTTGTGAGATCCACCCCCGGTCCCCAAAACATTGCTCTTAACTCCACCACCTATCCCAAAACCTGTAAGAACTAATGATAATCCCACCACCCTTTGCTGACTCTCTTTTTGGACTCAGCCCGCCTGCACCCAGGTGAAATAAACAGCCTTATTGCTCACACAAAGCCTATTTGGTGGTCTCTTCACACGCACACGAGACACATCCTAAATCAGAACTCTCCTGAAAATCCAAGATATAAACTGTTTATATTTCCCTTTCTTAAGCAAAAGATATCAAACACTGAGTCCAGAAGGTAAGGTTTGGGGATCACAGTACCTCTCCAAGTGTGCAGAGCTCCATGATTATCCAGACAGGATTCTCTGTGATGACTCCAATCAGCTTCACAATATGAGGATGGTCAAACTGACGCATTGTTACTAGGGAAAAAAGTTCTCCATAGTTATTCTTTTTTTTTTTAGATGGAGTCTCGCTCTGTCATCAGGCTGGAGTGCAGTGGCTCAATCTTGGCTCATTGCAACCTCCGCCTCCTGGGTTCAAGTGATTCTCCTGCCTCAGCCTCCTGAGTAGCTGGGACTACAGGCGCCCGCTACCATGCCCAGCTAATTTTTTGTATTTTTAGTAGAGATGGGGTTTCACCATGTTGGCCAGGATGGTCTCGATCTCTTGACCTCGTGAACCACCCACCTTGGCCTTCCAAAGTGCTGGGATTACAGGCGTGAGCCACCGCGCCCGGCCTAGTTATACTTCTGAAAACTCTTTTCAGCTTTCCTGAAGACTAATTCAATTAAGACATAAGGCTGGCAATAGGGGAACTTTAAACTCAATTCCACAGGTCAGTTCAGCTCACAAATGGGCATAAATTGGCACAAAAAGGTATGTCCTACTATTGAGGTGTAAGATAACCACTGTTAAGAAAAACCCTTCTTTCCTTCTGCATATATGGCAGGGGGGAAGAAGAAGAATGAAGGAAGGGGAGGAGGAGGAAGAGGAGGGGGAGAGGAGGAGGAGGAATAGGAGGGGGAAGAGGAGGAATAGGAGAGGGAAGAGGAGGAGGAGGAAGAGGAGGGGGAAGAGGAGAAGGAGGAAGAGGAGGGGGAAGAGAAGGAGGAGGAAGAAGAGGAGGA
>NW_012103932.1:869782-881971 GCF_000951045.1 Mandrillus leucophaeus
AGGAAGGAGAAGAGAAAGAAGGGGAGAAGAAGGAAGAGGAGGAAGAGGAAGGGGAGGAAAAGGAAGGGGAGGAGAAAGAAGGGGAGAAGAAGGAAGGGGAGAAGGAGGAAGGGGAGAAGGAGGAAGGGGAGAAGGAGGAAGGGGAGAAGGAGGAAGGGGAGAAGGAGGAAGGGGAGAAAGAGGAAGAGGAGGAGGATGATGGGGAGGAAGGAAGGAGGAGGAGGAAGAGGAGGAGAAGAAAGAAGAAGAGGACCATTTCTTTTTTCCTATGGACAGATCTGACCTTGGGCTAGATTCCTAGGTTTTCCTCTAGAAATCTGATAAGTAGGAGTGTGTAATTCATTTAGTAAGCAACCATCTTTACAGTAAAAATCACTCTTGACTGGTAAATTGCTGGGGGAGGAAGTGAAATGGGACTAAAAATACCTGGTGGAAAGCTGTAGCTAGAAGCTGCCCTGAGTGTGGAGACTATGGTAACTGGGTGTGTTCCTTGCAAGATCCTGGAAGCACAACCCATGGGGCACTCACGAAAGATTTCTATCTTGGACATAAATTGTTCCTGCATCCACCACTGTGGTCTTGTCCTCTTAAATTTAAATGGTTGCTTTCAGGGCCCTAAAAAAGATTTTCCGCTGGGCATGGTGGCTCACGCCTGTAATCCCAGCACTTTGTCTGGCCAAGGTGGGCGGATCACCTGAGGTCAGGAGTTTGAGACCAGCCTGGCCAACATGGTGAAACCCCATTTTTACTAAAAATACAAAATTAGCTGGGTGTGGTGGTGTGCGCCTGTAGCCCCAGCTACTCAGGAGGCTGAGGCAGGAGACTCACTTGAGCCTGGGAGGTAGATATTGCAGTGAGCCGGGATTGTGCCACTGCATTCCATCCAGCCTGGGCGATAGACTGAGATTCCGTCTTAAAAAAAAAAAAAAGTTTCCAGGACAGCCGTGAGGACTTTCACATGAGAGAAATGCCAGCTGCTGCCTTTCTGGCATACTTTGTTTATGTAGTACTCTCAGGAGTGTCTGATGCCAAATGTGGCCTATGGCAGTAACATGAGTTTGACTGCCTAATTGAGCCAAGATGACCAAGAGGGCACTGCATAGAGACATACACATCTGTGTGTGGACATGTATGTTAAGGTGTATGCATTTATAATTTCTAATGTCAGGGCTAAGGTTACTTGCACAGTATCCTAGGATTAGTAAGACACAGGACAGAATTCACAGAACTATAGGATCTCAAAACTGGAAGTAATTTTGAAGGTGACGTGGTCCAGTGGGTCCAAAAACACCTGATTTCACGACTATAAAAATGGGGAAAAATAATTCTGATGCCAAGCAAGGAAATTAGAATAACAGAAGTAATTTTAAAAATATGATCAACACGTAATATTGCCAACATGTAATATTGCCAACATGTTACAGAGCAGCTGGTATTGATCATTGTGAGGAAAAATTGTACAAGACTTTGAAATGGGCAAAACAATATTAGTGAGTGTTCTATCTAGCTCACTTATGTGTTTTACAAGTTTTCCCTCATATTCCAAGAACAGGACCTAGCAGTTTTTTTCAACAAACACCACCAACAAAAACCCATATAATGTAAACACCCAGCATATAATCCAAAACATATAATTAAATCTCACCTTGACACATTCAGTTCATTGCTTATACCGTGATATTTCTGGATAAATATTCAGGCACCCAGCATATTTACTACAACTCTACTTTCAATTTAATATAAGTAACTATTTAACATTTGGTTTTACATTATTCTCACATATAATTATCAAGCCTTTCATATTTCCTCAGAAGTAATTATTAGAAATACAAACCAGCACAAGGCTAAGAGAGTCTTGTAGCCACTAGGAAACTCTATCCAAACTGAACTAAAAATCAACACATAGAATAGTTTACCTTATTATATACCAATCTGGGGCAGAAAGCTAAGGCCCAGGGGCTGCCATCTGCTTTTGTAAATAAAGTTTTACTGGAACATATTCTTGTTCATTCTTTTCTGTCCTGTCTATGGATGTACAATGACAGAATTGAATACTTGGGACAGGGGCTGCATGATCTGCAGAACCTAAAATATGTACTACATGGCCCTTTAAAGAAAAAGTTTAACTATTCCTGATCGAGGCCATATTTTCTCTCTTATACATAGCCTGGTAAAGCCCTACAGAAGTTTAGATACAGTGCATCTATCATATTTCCCTGAAATAACTGCTGAGTAACCCTCTCGAAGACAAAAACATTAGCCCGACTTGATTACTCCTATAAAACGATGTAACTGATTTTTGTAATGACAATTCCAAAGTCCTACAAAATCACAACACAGTAATTGTTCAGAATTTTAGGAAGAGATAACCAATTTTTAAAATTTGCATTTTTGAAAATATAAAATGCACAAGAATACCAGCAAAGGTAAAGCAGACATGGTGTTGGGTGATGATGACTGATGTGGTCTGTTTTCTTGGCCTAGGTGCTATGTAGAAATGAACTAGTCAAGACAGAAGTCACCGGCCAGGCCTTCTCTTGTATCTTAAGTCAAAGATTCAGGAATAGGATTAAGGATGTACTGAGACTTAATTAATGTAGTCACCACATGGCTTACTCTATGAATTATAATTTATTGGACTGTTATGTGGTAAATATTTACAACGGAAAGCAGAAGGCATTCATTTGATGCACACATAATGAAGGACACCAGAATGACAAACATCTACCAGGTGTTCTCTAGGTGTCAAGCACTGTACAGGGCACTGAGTATGGAGTGGTGAGCAAAACAAACATGGTCTTTACCCCCAGGGAGCTTAAGGCCTTAGAGGACGAGAGGAAGAGACAGACAATAATCATTTGTAAACAATGTAGCTTTAATTAGGAATCATTAGGAAGAAAAATATTGTAGTCTTGTGTGACAAAAAATACTAAGGGAAGACTTTAAATATGGTGGTCAGAAAAAGGTTCTCTATTGGAGGTAATGTTTGAGCTGGGGCCTGAAGCATGACAAGAGGCAAACCATAGGAAAGGAGGAAGAGGAAAATCACCGCTTGAGGGCAGGTAAGGAAGAGCTTGATGTGTACAAGATCCTTGCTCTTGAAGAGCTTACATTTGGGAAAGAAGACCTATTCATGCAGAGCTCACTCAAGCTAGCTTCTTCAGAGGAGGCACAAACCAAGAGTTGGAAGAATGGAGGTGGAGAAAATTATTTTTAAGGGCTGGGCACAGTGGCTCATGCCTGTAATCCCAGCTCCCTGGGAGGCTGATGCAGGCAGAGCCTAGAACTTTAGAACATCCTGGGAAACAGCAAAAACCCATCTCTCCAAAAAAAAAAAAAAAAAAAAAAAAAATTAGCTGGATATGGTGGCGTGCATCTGTAGTGCCAGGTATCTGCAGCCCTGAGATGAGAGGATCCCTTGAGTCCAGAAGGTGACACAGCGAGACCCAAGAGAGACCCTGCCTCAAAAAAAAAAAAAGATAACTGTTTCTAGCTAAAGTTACCTGGGAAGCCATCAGAAGAGTCCTTTGCTGAGGTCTCTTCTTGTATGAAGTTTTCTCTTGTTTTGTTTTTTGGAGACAGGGTCTCATTCAGTCGCTTAGGCTGGAGTGCAATGGCGCGATCTTAGCTCACTGCGACACGGGCCTCCCAGGCTCAAGTGATCTTCCCATCTCAGCTTCCTAAGCAGCTGGGACTACAGGCATGTGCCAACATGCCCAGCTAATTATTTTAATTTTTAAATTTTTTCATAGAGACGGGGTTTCACCATGTTGCCCAGGCTGGTCTCAAACTCCTGGGCTCAAGTAATCCTCTCACCTCGGCCTCCCAAAGTACTGGGATTACAGGCGTGAGCCACCGCACCTGGCCTCTTTTTGGGAGATTTGTTCTTTTTCTTTCTTTCCTTCTTTTTTTTTTTTTTTTGAGGCAGAGTTTGCTCTATTGCCCAAGCTGGAGTGCAGTGTTGCTATCTCGCCTCACTGCAACCTCCCTCTCTGGGGTTCAAGCTATTCTCCTGCCTCAGTCTCCTGAGTAGCTGGGACTACAGGTGCATGCCACCACACACGGCTAATTTTTTGTAATTTTAGTAAAGACCGTTTCACCATGTTGGCCAGGCTGGTCTCGAACTTCTGACCTCAGATGATCTTCCTGCCTTGGCCTCCCAAAGTGCTGGGATTACAGGCGTGAGCCACCGCACCTGGCCTGGGTGATTTGTTCTGATTTTGTAGCAGGACAAGGGGAATGGTCATAGAGCCCTATTCCTTCACTAGACTATGAGCTCCATCAGGGCAGGGACTGCGTGTGTCATGCTCACCTCTACATTCCCAGAGTCTGGGCAGCATCAAGATTAGGGTCGCTTATATATCTGCACCAATTCCAGTGCAAAGATGTGTAATGGCATAAGTACCAAAGTATAAAGGAAATGTACATCAATCTACCTTTATACATAAAACATGATGGTTTACCTGGAAAAATCTGTAGATAGGTGCTTATACAAATTTAGACATTAATTTGCAAGGCAAAATAATAAACATAGTTGTCTCCTAAAAGTCAAAACATCATTTTTCTTATTTCTTTAGACACAGTTTGGATTTCACAGATAGAAAATCAAATGGAGTTCCACAGAAATTTCTAGAAACTTACAGGCTTCTTGAAGAAATTTCTCTCTCACGCTGTCCGAAGTACAGTTTTTACATGTTTTAATTGCAACCGCCAAAGCTGGATTCTCCTGTGTTAGGGAAATTATAGAATCACACACACATGCAAAAAGGTTTGCTATATTAATCGATTCATGAAAAGCTGTCTGTTTTGCAACTATGTGGGTTATGGACCAGACAGAATCAGAAAGGCAAAATCTCAAGAATGAGAGGAATACTTAAAAACACTCAGTATAAAATCCCCTGAGAAAAACGGTCATGCATGTGAAACATTACAGCAATTCATTTATTCATTCATCTACAAACATGCATTGAAGATACACCATGTGGTTGGTACTATTATAAGTGCTTGGGATACACTGGTGAACAGCAGAGGCAGCAGTCCCTGTACCTGTCAAGCTTACACTCCAGTGAGGAACACAGAGAATAAATAAGGAATTAATTACATAGTATGTTAGAAGGTAACTGCGTTACAGAAAAGGGAGAGAGCAGATCAGGATATGGAGACAGGGATGGAGGCTGCTGTATGAGGTGCACCTCACTGAGCAGATGAGACAAGAGCAAAAAACTGAAGGAGGGAGGAGAGGGAGCTGGCTAAGGAACAGCAGGGAATAGTGCATAGTGTGCTTAAGGGACATGAGCAAGCCAGTGAGGCTGGCACAGAGGGTGGAAGGTAGGAGGGTGAAGATAACAGAGTCAGAGAGGAACAAAGGGGCCAGACCACACAGGGTCTTCAAGAACAATAGAAAGATGTGGCTTTTACTCAAGTGAAATGGAGAGCCAAGGTAGGGTTTGGACATTGGAGTACCATGGCCTGACCCAAAATTTTGAAGGACCATTCTGCTGTGGTACTGAGAAATGGCTGCAGAGAGGCAAGTTTAGAGATACAGGAAGTTCTATGGGTGGCTACCAGAGTACCCCAGGTGACAGGTGATGGTGGCTTGGACAAACATGGTAGCAGTGGAGGTGGAGAGAAGGGCTGAGATTCTGGCTATACTCTGAAGCTAGGGCAAAGGTGGTTCATGATGCAGGTGTGAGAGAGTCAACTTCAGGTTTTTGACCAGAAAAACTGACAAGATGGAAGGGGAAGATCAGAAGCTCGGCTTGGGATGTAATAAGCTTGAGATGTCAGTAAGACAGCCAAGTCACACAGGTGAAGTGACCAGTAGGATACTGCGACTGGCGTTCAAGAGAGAAATCTGAACTGGACATAGAAATCCAGAAGTAGCCTAGCTCATCTGACTGGACGAAATCACCAAGAGGGATGAGAGAGGTCCAAGAACTGTGCTTTGAAGCTCTTCAACATGAAGAGGTCAGGGAGAAGAGCGGAAAATGTCAAAGGAGACTGAGAAGGGATGACCAGGAAGGTAGGAGACGGTTTACCAAGAAAATGTGTTGCTCTGAAAGCCAAAAAGTCATTATGTACATTTATTACTGTCTTTAACATCATTTTATATATTATAATTATACATAACACAGAGATAATATTGTCATTTACGTAACTACTGTCTATTCTCCATCACTAAAATGTAAGTTTCAAGACAGCAGGTAACTTGCCTGTCCTCTGTGTCAAAAAATCCCCATTATTATAGCTGATGCATATTATATGCTCAGTAAATAATTGTAGAATTAATGTTATTAATATCTTTCTTTTAAATGCAGATGTTCACTAATAAGTTACATGTGTCATATTTTAAAAATATCTTAAATTGTGTTTTGTTTAACAAATTAGCTGTCGCATATTTTCAAAATACCTTAAGTACCTTTATTTATTTTAGACTTCACACTAGTTGTATACTATATGTTTCCAGGAAATAAAACATTTTCAAACAAGAGAAATTTGAATGGTAAGAGAACTGCCTCATCGGCTCAGGGACTGCAGTCCCTTTCTTCACCTCCGGAGGAGGCATGCCCATGTGCCAGATGCCTCAAGGAAGGGGTTCAGGTGGTAATGGTGACATGGCCCTTGGAGGACAGAGTAGTTGGCTCACACAGAATGTGAACAAGAGCTCAGAATATCTATCTACTAAATGTTTGAGTTTACAACCTTAGAATCAGTAACCATATCTGTGCTAAAATATAACCACTTTGCTTTGAATGAGTTAGTCTTGTCTTCCTTAATTAGACTGTATACTTCTTTAGGACCATGACCATGAATTCTTTTTCCAGCTAAATATGGGGCTGGCGGCAAGTAACAGGTATACGAGAAAATCGTATGGCTGGTATACTGTATAACTGACAGAAAATGCCCATTCTATAGATGATCAGAGCAACAAAATCTTCCATAAGACCATAAAACCATCATCAATCCTGTCAACTAATCAAATACTCAGTAAATATGGTGCTTTATTACGACAGTCTAAGGAAATGTAAACAAAATACTGCTCTTTAAAGACCTAGGGTTTCAAATGAATGCTAAGCATAAGATTCCATAGCTGGCAAATACACAAAATGCCACATACGAGCAGATCAAGAGGCTCAGCCATCAGTTTGGTGAATAGGACATGCGGCTCGCAGCCACTAAAGTGGACAGCAGAGGTATGGGGAATGCTCAACTGTCAGAAGGGCCAGTTACAGAGATCAGACTGCTGGAGAACAGGTCAGTTCAAAGTAAGTAAGACCAGAACATGTGCAAAGGCTTTTTTCTAAAAACTAAAAAGTTACTAATCTGTAATTACTCGAAATAGATTTTTAAAATCTTCTGTAAAATACAGGCAATATTTAAGGAAGAGAGAAGTTTTTCATTGTTCAATGAAAATAGCACCCTGTGACCACTATGCCTAGACAAGAGATCCATGATTAGGCTCTGAATTAATAACAACTAGTAGACATTTAAAATATCTTAACAAATAAATCTAGAAAAAAGCTATTCTAGAATGAATTTAAGAGAAAATTAGATTTAATAATGAATTTTAAGGCTGGGAATAATAATGAGAGAATGTGCAAGTGATCAGCAGGTGCCTGAAGAAAAGAAAATACAAGCCTGATAACCTTGCCTAATAAAGAAAAAAATATGTACCAATCAGATAAACTTCATGTTTACTGACTCTCAGAATGAAGGTCAAAATTCTTACCCTCAAGGTTCACACAGCCCCACACATGCCCCCTGGTGGCTCTCCTAGCCTCCAAAAGGTTTCCTTTTGCCTTCCCCTTGTTTCCTATCCCTCTACTCTGCCGTCACACGGGCCTCCTGGTGGTGTCCTGTCCTGCCCTGCCTCATGGCCTTGGCACTGGCTGTTCCTTCTGCCTAGAACAGGCTTCCCCATGAGAATGCTCATGCTCCACTCCCTGTCTTACTGCAAAGCTCTGCTAACACATCTTGTCAGAATGTCTTTCTGACCATCCCATGTGGAACAGCATCTTGACCTCCCCTTGTCTATGCATTGTTTTTCTCAGACCCTCTTGGGATTTAGTGTATGTCTTTTTTGTCTGTCAACTTGTGCCTCGGGTAGAATTAAGTTATATCCCCCCTGCACCATCTAGAAACAGTAGCTGTCACAGAGCAGACAATGGTTACAAAATTGCTGAAATAATTAACTGAATCTTAAAGTACCCAATGGTAGGTCCTTGCCCATGAAATTTATGCCAAGTTACATTTTGACCAGTTATCAAGAATGCTTGATAAAATATTATTTGATTTTATAGAATACTAAAGAGTATGTTCTAGAAAAAGGATTTAAAATAGAAACTTACAGAAATGAACAGATTGCTTTGCACTATAAAATTAGACTCCCACATTAAAAACAAAACAAACATATACAATAGACACAAGAAAGGTATTTAACAGGCCGGGCATGGTGGCTCACATCTGTAATCCCAGCACACTGGGAGGCTGAGGCAGGTGGGTCACTTGAAGTCAGGAGTTCGAGACCAGCCTAGCAACATGGTGAAACCCCGTCTCTACTAAAAATACAAAAACTAGCTGGGTGTGATGGTGTGTGCCTGTAATACCAGCTACTCGGGAGGCTGAGGCAGGAGAATCACTTGAACCTGGGAGGCGGAGGTTGTAGTGATCAGAGATCACACCACTGCACTCCAGTCTGGGCAACAGCGCAAGGCTCCGTCTCAAAAAAAAAAAAAAAAAAGAAAGAAAAAGAAAAAGATATTTAACAAAATGTGAATCCTCAGGGACTGGAATTCATTCAACAAACATTCAGTAAACATTAGATTATCGGCCGAGCGCGGTGGGTCACCTGAGGTCGGGAGTTCAAGACCAGCCTGAAGAACATGGAGAAACCCCATCTCTACTAAAAATACAAAAATAGCCCAGTGTGGTGGTGTATGCCTGTAATCCCAGCTACTTGGGAGGCTGAGGCAGGAGAATCGCTTGAACTCGGGAGGCAGAGGTTGCAGTGAGCTGAAATTGCACCACTGCACTCCAGCCTGGGCAACAAGAGCGAAACTCTGTCTCAAAACAAAACAAAACAAAACAAGGCTGGGCGTGGTAGCTCACGCCTGTAATCGCGGCACTTTGGGTGGATCACAAGGTCAGGAGATCGAGACCATCCTGGCTAACCTGTTGAAACCTCGTCTCTATTAAAAATACAAAAAATTAGCTGGGCGTGGTGGTGGGCACCTGTAGTCCCAGCTACTCAGGAGGCTGAGGCAGGAGAATGGCATGAACCTGGGAGGCAGAGCTTGCAGTGAGCCATGATCGCGTCACTGCACTCCAGCCTGGGTGATAGAGTGAGACTCTGTCTCAAATAAATAAATAAATAAATAAATAAATAAATTTAGATTATGGCTATTTTAAAAAATCATCTTGTATTTTCACAACTAAAATGGATTACGTATTTTAAAAGTGAATGAAATACAGTCCACTTATCCTGCTATCAGCTGTGTGTAAGTCATGGTACTCTGGGAACTTTAGAATGCTTACGTATCAGGAATTGTAGAGATTATAGGAAGCTCAGAGATAATTTAGTTAAATTCCAGTAATGCAGTCACCTTATCTCCCCCCTTCTCAAACTGAGGCAGAGCCAGATCTAAATTTGTTTGTTGTTGCTTTTCCCACTAAATTTGGATCCATTGCTCCTTCTACTC
The DNA here is from genome assembly GCF_000951045.1 of Mandrillus leucophaeus. NCBI lineage: Eukaryota > Metazoa > Chordata > Mammalia > Primates > Cercopithecidae > Mandrillus > Mandrillus leucophaeus. The sequence goes on from NW_012103932.1 coordinate 879,481, forward strand.
CACTTTGCCTCTAAGTGCAGAGTTAAGAGAATGTGGAATATAGATAATACCCCATAGTTTAAAAAAATTGAAGAAGGAGTAAAAACAGCTAAAATATATAATAAATCATACAATTTGATATAAGAACAAGAGTAAAGGCTTTCAAAACTGAACTTTAAAACACTGAACTAATTTGGTTAGTTTATTGGTGGCAATTATCTGTTACTTCTGATAAAAACCTTTTATAACTTTTGGGTTATAAAAGTAATGCTCAGAGCATCACTAGTACACATGTAAAGGACACTTAAAAATGGGTAAACATGGAGTCACTGAGGAAAAAAATGGCCATTTGTAGTTTCCAAGCAGGGGTATAAAATAAGAGTTAATTTTCCCTGTTATTGTAACTTTATTAGAGCCATCTTTGTTCACCTGCTACTATTCTAGTTCAAAGACAGTTTCTTGAGCAAGCATGTCTGTCATGTGCCACAAAGTAACATTTTGGTCAATGATGGACCACATATACCAGAGTGGTCTCGTAAGAGTATAAAGAAGCTGAAAAATTCCTACTGCCTAGTGACATCATAGAAATCAAATTTCTTATGTGATCATGGTGATGCTGGTGTAAACAAACTTACTGTACTGCCAGTCATACAATAGTACATAAATTATGTATAGTGATTAATACATGATGATAATAAACGACTACGTTACAGGTTTGTGTATTTACTATACTTTTTCTTTTTCTCTAATATACTACACTTTTAATTGTTATCTTAGAGTGTACTCCTACTTATTTATTTTTTAGAGGCAGAGTCTCACTCTCTTGTCCAGGTTGGAGTGCAGTGGTGTGAACAAGACTTACTGCAGCCTTGACCTCCTGGACTCAAGTGATCTTCCCTCAGCCTCCCAAGTCGCTGAGACTACAGGTGTGCGCCACAAGGCCAGGTTAATTTTCAAATTTTTGTTTGAGACAGGGTCTTACTAAGTTGCCCAGGCTGGTCTTGAACTCCCGGGTTCGAGTCATCTTCCTGCCTCAGTCTTCAAAGTGCTGAGATTACAGTCATGAGCCACCACACCAGCCCCTTCTACTTATAAAACAAAACAAAACAAGAAGTAGTTAACTGTAAAACAGCCTCAAGCAGGGCCTTTTGCAGGTATCCAGAAGGAGGTATTGCTACCCTAGGAGATGACATCTCCATGCACATTACTGCCGCTGAGGATCTTCTGGTGGGACAAGGTGTGGAGGCTGAAGACAGTGATGGGGATGATCTCGGCTCTGTGTAGGCCTAGCCTACTGTATGTGTTTGTATCTTAGTTAAGAAAAAAGTTTAAAAAATTTAAATAGAAAAAAGCTTAAAAGGTTCATGATGTAAAAAGGTTACAATAAGCTAAGGTTAATTTAATAAGAGTTTTTAAGATAAATTTAATGTAGCCAAAGTGTAGTGTTTATAGCCTATAGTAGTGTACAGTAATAATCTAGGCCTTCACATTCACTCACCAACTCACCCAGAGTAACTCCTAGTCCTGCAAGCTCCAATCATGGTAAGTGCCCTATATGAGTGTACCATTATTTTATACTTTATACCGTATTTTTACAGTATTTTCTATATTTAGATGTACGAATACCACATGCTACAACTGCCCACAGTATTCAGCACAGTAACATGCCGTACAAGTTTGTAGCCTAGGAGCAACAGGCTATATTATACAGCCTAGACGTGTAGTAGGCTAGACCATCTAAGTTTGCATAAGTATACAATGTAATGTTTGCACAATCATGAAATCGCCTAAAGATGCATTTGTCAGAAAGTATCCCCATCATTACACATGGCACATGACTGTACTATTAGTCTAAAATGTTATTTAAAAAATCACCAATCTAATTTAAAAAGACATGCAATAACAAATGTTGGTGAAGACGTGGAGATTTGCACTCTTATACACTGCTGCTAGTAATATAAAATGGTACAGCTGTGTTGGAAATCATTTTGGCAGTTCATCGAAAAGTTAAACATTCCAGCCTGGGCAACATCATGGGACCCTGTCTCTAAAAAAAAATAAAATAATTAGCTGGGAATGATGGCACACACTTGTAGTCCCAGCTACTTGGTAGGTGGGAGGACCACTTGAGTCTGGGAGGTTGAGGCTGCAGAAAGCCATGATTGTACCACTGTACTCCCTTGGTGACAGAGTAAGACCCTGTCCTAAAAAAAAAAAAAAAAAGAAAGAAAGGAAGGAAGAAAAAGTTGGCTGGCTCAGTGGCTCACGCCTGCAATCCAGAAGTTGGAGACTAGCTTGGGAAATGTAGAGAGACGCTGTCTCTACAAAAAAAAATTAAATTAGCTACGTGTGGTGGCGCTTGCCTGTAGTCCTAGTTACAAGGGAGGGTAACTTGAGTTCAGAAACTTGAGACCACGGTGAGCCAGGATTGCGTCACTGCACTTCAGCCTGACTGACAGAGCAAGATCCTGTCTGTCTCTCTCTCTGTCTCTCTCTCTCACACACACACACA
>NW_012103932.1:882250-885309 GCF_000951045.1 Mandrillus leucophaeus
GATATATCTTATATATATTAGATATATAGCATATATATTATATATATGTTCGTTTACCATATTCGTTTGTTTACCAAAGAACGAATGACCACTGTTCTACTATATGCTTTTGTTGCAGCTAAATTTAGTTATGTAACTTCATTACTAATAATATATATAATATATAACACATATATTATATATATTATATATATATTTCCATGGAAAAACTCATATATGAATGTTCACAGAAACATTTCAATAGGCAAATATTATATATAACACATATATTATAGATATTATATATATATTTCCATGGAAAAACTCATATATGAATGTTCACAGAAACATTTCAATAGGCAAAAAGTAGAAACAACCAAAATATTCATCAACTGATGAATGGATAAACAAAAGGTGGTATATATCTATACAAAAGAGTATTATTTGGCAATAAAAAGGAATGAAGTACTGACAAATACTGCAACACGGATGAACCTTAAAAACATTATGCTAAGTGAAAGAAGCCAATAATAAAAAACCCATAGTTTCATTTATACAAAATGTCCAGAATATACAAATCTATAGAGACAGAAAGTGAATGAGTGGCTGCCAGAGGCTGGGGAAGGGCGGAATGGGAATTAACTACTAATGGGTATAAAGTTTCTGAGGTGAAGAAAATGTTCCAATTGACTGTGGGGATAGCTGCACAACTTTGTGAATACACTGAAAAGCACTGAATTGTATACTTTAAAAGAGTGAACTTCATAGTAAGCAAATGATACCTCCATCAAGCTATTATTAAAGCAATCTTTTTTTTTTCTTTTTTTTTGGGACGGAGTCTCGCTCCGTCACCCAGGCTGGAGTGCAGTGGCGCCATCTCCACTCACTGCAAGCTCCGCCACCTCCCGGGTTAATGCCATTCTCCTGCCTCAGCCTCCCTAGAAGCTGGGACTACAGGCGCCCGCCACTGCTCCCGGCTATTTTTTTTCTATTTTCAGTGGAGACTGGGTTTCACTGTGTTCGCCAGGATGGTCTCGATCTCCTGACCTCGTGATCCGCCCGCCTCAGCCTCCCAAAGTGCTGGGATTACAGGAGTGAACCACCGCGCCCAGCCTAAAGCAATCTTTTTTAAAATTTATTGATCTCTTTTGGAGGGTAAACTGGGGCAAATCAACGTTCCTTTCTCAAAAATGCGGGTAAACTAGGTATACTGACTGTTTCTGACTCTCGTCTGATTTGCTAATTCCATCCAAAGAACAGTCACCTATAAAAACTATTACCGATGACAAAGGCTGAAAGAGTAAAATGAATAAAAGGCCCAGCCTTGTAGGAGCTATTGTTGCCACTTTTTGGTTTCTGACTATGCCAAGTATAAGCTGACATTTATGAAGAGCTTTATAAAAGACACCTGTAAATATTAATACCTAGAAGAACTAAGGACTCATAAAGACAAACAAAAGCAATTTAAACTTAAATAGTCAAAATTAATCTAGTTGTTTGGTAGTCTTAAAAGACTTACTGGACTCATATAAATGCCTTGATGTACATCTCCAAATTGGCCTTCTCCAATACATCGTCCAAGTTCTATTCTTTCTCTTTGAATCTCATAATCCCTGGCTGTAAAACATAATTCACATATTAATACTTAAGTAAAATATTCCAAACGTAGAACTAACACTTGACATATTTCTTGATCATCCATAGTAAAAGTTTCATCTGTGGCACATCAATCTATGAAAATGCTTTAAACAGAGTGGAATTCTCTTAAACGATCTTTTCACAGGAATTCACGTAATTAGTTATGGTATTAGAAACTACTGAAACAATGAGTTCTACTAAAGGTAGATATTTTTCATGTAGTTCCTAGGAGTTTTTAAATTTCTGATTTATTTTATATCTATTTGATAGTTTTCTAAATAATTGCTCCAACTATTAAATTATATGCTTAATTATTAAGAACTATTAGTTTAGGTATTAATATATGAAGGCTATAAAAGCACAGTTATTTAAAGCAATTATTTTACAAATAACTACAGTTTGTAAATATGGAAGCAACATAAAATTATGTCATAAGTAAACTTTATGTTTTGAAAGTTTAAGAGTTTTCCACTTCATGACAATCCTAGCTCTATATTACTCATGGAGCTAAAAGAGTTTAAAGAGGTAGTTTCTCAAAACGAATTCAAAACTAGATGACTCAAGATCAAGGTAGGACATATCAACATCATAATCATAAATACTTTATACTTTGGAGACAATGCGCCTCAAATTAATGTATTATTATTGTAATTTATACAAAATAGATTATTCAGTAGGTTTTTGAGGCACATGTAAAGAAAATGCCCATTAGGAATGTAACAGATTCAATTATAACCCATTTAGCTACTTTGTATTTTGATTTATTTCAGGTAAGAAACTCATCTCCATAGGTTATCGCATATATATTCCAGTAGTGTAATCACCAATGAAATACACCAAGAGCCAAATATTTTTACATGTTCTCCCTGGTTTATCAAATTATAAATACAGAACATTCAACCCAAAATTTAGATAGTTATTTTCCTCTTTAAAATCACTTTAGCTAGTAGTTCCATTGATTTAACAGTATGAGTAAACCAATGACAAATAGTTTAAAAATAAGTTAACCAAAAACTGAAACATCCCATATCACTCCATAGGTTGCAATTGCAAGCAAATGCAGTTAATTTAAAGGAATCCTGTTACCTTCATCTATTCCATAGCTTTCTGTATTGCAATTAAGAGAGAAAAAAATTGAAGACCTTGCTTAGAAATAACTAATAGCAATTAGGTTAACAACACAAACTTGAAGAGAATATTTCAATAATAATTTTTAAAATATTTTAAGCACAAATATGAACTTAAAAGAACTAAATACAAGTAAAAACTAAGTATCTTCAAGTTAACTCAATGTTAGTTAAACAATGCTTTAAAGTTCCCATAACTTATTTTTGTGGGGTATGGATGAAATCCATGTTGGACATTTACTGCTCAAGTATAAATAATAAATATAAAAATAAAAACTGGAGTACCTGCAGGAACGTACAAGTGACTATATGGCT
>NW_012103932.1:887899-898673 GCF_000951045.1 Mandrillus leucophaeus
ATTTCTGATTTATTTTATATCTATTTGATAGTTTTCTAAATAATTGCTCCAACTATTAAATTATATGCTTAATTATTAAGAACTATTAGTTTAGGTATTAATATATGAAGGCTATAAAAGCACAGTTATTTAAAGCAATTATTTTACAAATAACTACAGTTTGTAAATATGGAAGCAACATAAAATTATGTCATAAGTAAACTTTATGTTTTGAAAGTTTAAGAGTTTTCCACTTCATGACAATCCTAGCTCTATATTACTCATGGAGCTAAAAGAGTTTAAAGAGGTAGTTTCTCAAAACGAATTCAAAACTAGATGACTCAAGATCAAGGTAGGACATATCAACATCATAATCATAAATACTTTATACTTTGGAGACAATGCGCCTCAAATTAATGTATTATTATTGTAATTTATACAAAATAGATTATTCAGTAGGTTTTTGAGGCACATGTAAAGAAAATGCCCATTAGGAATGTAACAGATTCAATTATAACCCATTTAGCTACTTTGTATTTTGATTTATTTCAGGTAAGAAACTCATCTCCATAGGTTATCGCATATATATTCCAGTAGTGTAATCACCAATGAAATACACCAAGAGCCAAATATTTTTACATGTTCTCCCTGGTTTATCAAATTATAAATACAGAACATTCAACCCAAAATTTAGATAGTTATTTTCCTCTTTAAAATCACTTTAGCTAGTAGTTCCATTGATTTAACAGTATGAGTAAACCAATGACAAATAGTTTAAAAATAAGTTAACCAAAAACTGAAACATCCCATATCACTCCATAGGTTGCAATTGCAAGCAAATGCAGTTAATTTAAAGGAATCCTGTTACCTTCATCTATTCCATAGCTTTCTGTATTGCAATTAAGAGAGAAAAAAATTGAAGACCTTGCTTAGAAATAACTAATAGCAATTAGGTTAACAACACAAACTTGAAGAGAATATTTCAATAATAATTTTTAAAATATTTTAAGCACAAATATGAACTTAAAAGAACTAAATACAAGTAAAAACTAAGTATCTTCAAGTTAACTCAATGTTAGTTAAACAATGCTTTAAAGTTCCCATAACTTATTTTTGTGGGGTATGGATGAAATCCATGTTGGACATTTACTGCTCAAGTATAAATAATAAATATAAAAATAAAAACTGGAGTACCTGCAGGAACGTACAAGTGACTATATGGCTAATCAAAAAAGTAAATAAGTGCTTTGATATTTTTTTTTTCTTTCTTTTTTTTTTTCTGAGACAGGGTCTCACTCTGTTGCCCAGGCCAAGTGCAGTGGTGCAATCAGGGCTCACTGCAGCCTCGACCTCACAGGCTCAAGCAATCCTCACACCTCAGCCTCCCGAGTAGCTGAAACAAGAAGCACGTGCTACCACGCCCGCCTAATTTATTTTGTTTTTGGTAGAGACAGTATCTTGTTATGTTATCCAGGCTGGTAACGTACTCTTAGACTCAAATAATTCTCCTGCCTCTGTCTTCCAAAGTGCTGAGATTACAGATGTGAGTCACCATGCCAAAAAGTTAAACCTAAGTTTAAACAATTTTCCAAACTGATACTGGCAATCAAAATGTACACACAAGTTTCAGCTCTGGCCTCTTTCGAATAACTCTCTAGTCAAGAAGCTCTTGAAAGGGGACATGGGTCCACAGGGCACAATGCGCACTTGAAAGGCAACACTGGGTTATTTCTCTTCATTCTGGTAATGCTTCCTCAATGTATACAGAACATTCAAATAAGAATATTTACAAGAATATTTATACAACAGAATAAGGCACCTATAACATTTATTTTACAAATATATATAGCTCTATTAAAATCAGGACATTCAGATTTTGAATTAACTACTAAGACTTCTGAAGACTCTTTAAAAGGCAGGTTTAATTTTTTTTTTTTTTTAAACTCAAGCCAGTACTGTGTGTAACATTAAAAAAAAAAAAAAGAAAAGAAAATTAAAAAATAATTTTTTTTATGCAAATGAAATTTCAAGAGCTTATCTAATTCAAGATCTGGAGACTACATACTCCAACATGAGACCTGGGGCTTCAAGACTTTCCTTAATCAACAAGTTGCATATCACAGAGAGAAGCAGAATCTTGACATTTCCAAGCTGTATGAAGGTCCTTTAAGAGTTCTGTTTCTCTCCCCACACTTCCCATCCCTGAGGTGTACAGACTGACGATGGTTAGAAGCTATTTGTATTGGTTAGTCAATGGCAACAAAGAACAAACAATTTCAAGGGGGAAACTGCAAATCTTTGAATATATGTGTGTAAATGTATGGGTATACATGTGTGTATGTATGTGTATTATACATATATGTGTGTGTACATATATTGTGTGTGTATACATACACACATTCACATATATACTTAACCAATAATACTAATTTTCTACAGACAGAAAGTACCCTAATCAATAAAGGTTCTATTACGATAGAGTCAGAAAACAAGATTACAAAAATCCTGTAACTAAAAATTATTACAGACATTTGAGTTTTAGGCTTCTGACCTTTGAGTGGGCATATGTAAGTAATATAGAATGGTAAAGGTTGAAAAGAATATTTCTGTTCAGCACCCAAGAAGTATTAAAAATGGCTCTAAAAAGAGAGTAAGTATCAGTAACTTTTAAATGCAAGGAGGTATCTGTCAAGTCTGAGCAAGAACAAAATCAGAAGTTTACTTACTTGAGGGCATGGTGTAAGTATCTTCTTCATCTATAATCTCAGCATAATCATCTGTTTCTGCAGGAAAAGAAACAAATATGTTGAAAGAGGATAAACAACTGACCTCCTGGTATTTCATACAATTAAAACAGGCAAAGTGATCTGCTTAAATCCTCCACCATGCTGAAATATTCTTAAAACACTATTACTCAAATTTTGCTCACACATGAGTCATTTATGGAAATAAAAGTGACATCATTGTCCAATACGTTATAATACACAGACTTGTTTATCGGAGGGCAAACAGGGCTAACACAGAAAGCCCTTGTAAAAAAAAGAAAGACGTGAAACAACTATGTATATGCTTCAAATTAACCAAGCTACCAACCGCAAAGCTCTTCCTCAACTACACCAAATACATGTTTAAAACTACAGTTGTCTACTGGGCTTTCTCCAAGTAAGACCGGTATCTCCAAAACACAGTATCTGATTTTATTAACAATTAGACTTGACAGCATAATCTGAATGGAACCTTTAGAAAATAAATGGCAGCCTAATTTTTGAGATTAACTGTGCTAATTCATTCCATTTGCTCAGGGTTGAGAAATGCAACAGGAATTTGTTTCCTAACTTCCAAACTCAGATATTTTAGGCATTAATGTCAAAAGGGTAGATCTAAAAAGAAAAAAAGGAGAATAAGCAGCATATTAAAATGAGGTTTTCTGAGATCATGTCAAGAAGTTCCAAGGTATCTATCTACTCTTTTTGGGTAATACAACAACTTAAAAGTCCACCACTATATTAATGGGAAATTTAAAAATACCCATCTGAAGAAAACGGTCATTCATGTGGGTAACAACTATACTGAAAAATCACTTCAGCCTTGTCTTTTTTCTTTTTCTGGAAAAAGGAAAATCTTTAGCTGCTCCATGTATAAGGATTTTAACTGCTGGGCCATTCTTGTGAGTCAGTAAAGCAGGGACAGTATTTTGTGATGCATCATTTCCAAGAAGCTCTATTTTGATATTTTGACCTAGCATCCTTGTTTAACACCAGAGAAACTAAAAGCTATAAGTTCTTTCTTCTGTGCTGCCTTATTACTGCATTCAGATATTAAAGGTATAGAATTCAAAGAAAATAGAGAATATATATGGTTTACAGTCACTGGGAATCAATCATTCCACATCTATGGTAATGACTGAGATCAAATCTACAAGTGGAAGAATTCACTTCTTATTATATAATCATCATTAAAAGTGATTACAGCAAAAAAAAAGTTGGGGAAGCAGAATATAACACCAATAAATCAATTCTCTTTAAGACAGTTATTATTTGTAAACTATTCCTAAGTCCTATATGACAGGCAGACAATCTATATTATTCTTTTACATTTATAAGAATACTCATATTTAAAAAGTTTTAATAGACTCCAAATCATATATTCTTTTATTTCTGTATTTCTCCCTCGTAATCTGTTTGCAGCAAACACTAAGAACAGTAAATTGGCATCTGTAGGCCTATAGCTCTGCTTCTGTGTAAGATGGCTTATCAAAAGACCCTGTGAAAGAAAATTTGGGAATGGATGGAAGCTGCTAACACACTTGCAACAAAAAGGACTAAGCGAGGGAGGAATCTACTCTAACAGCTAAGGCAACAGAAGCCACACAAATGGCCATTCACAATCATTTCTCTTTTGATTCCACAGTTTAACATGCTCAATTTTGTGATGCTCTCCTCAGAAAATGAATGCAACTAAAGCTGCCTTTCCACACAACAGCTCTGGCACCCTCACTGCTTCCTTTCATATAAAGCATGTGCTTTTAGAAGTAAAGCACATGAGTTGGCTCTGCTGCAGCAGGATTTTGGGAGAAAGAGCCACTCAAACTCTGCACCTCTGCTTCCCTTCCCAAGGCTGCCCTGTAACCCAAACTGCTGAAGAGTCTCTGCAACCCTGCACATAGCTCACGGCGTTACTAAGCAAATGTTTTGCACTTGTCACCACAAGTACCACAGCTTCATATGGCTGAAAAGGTTCATTGAAAGCCTGTTCAGAAACCCAAGTCTCTCAGGTGACAGATTGTAAAATGTCTTAATGAAGAAGGGTATAAAGCTGCTGCTAACACCAGTGGCAGTGACCTCCAACTGAGGGCTTTACCATGCACCAAAGCTTATGTTGGCCTAGAGCCAATTCTGGGTTTAGCCACCTATTCAGAGATCTCTCCTCAAACTAATTTGCCCCCATCTCATTGTTCTTAATCATGTTCCCTGGCTCATTCTCCTCATTACCTAAAACAAACTGATATAATTTTGTTTCCTGTGAACTGTATGCCCACCTCTCCAGAATGGAACAGACACCAGAGTGGAACCTTCATGTATCTTGCTCAACACTGTGTCCTCAGCAGCTAAAGCAGTGCCTAGCACAGAGAAGGTCTCTCAAGAAACACATGCTAAACCAAAAGAATGAATGCAGTGCAGCAATCAGTAAAGGAACACTGTACCTCTAGGAAACTGAGGCAAAGGATTTAATCTGTGTGAGGCAGCACAGAAGTGAATGGCAGAGCTGCAAAACGTGACAAAATACACAAGCCCATTTGGGGAAAAATGCTTGCGCTTTGGAAAGTCACTTCACCTGGCAATACTTCAGCTGTGCCCTCGTGGGTAAAATAGCATCATCCACCTTGTAGGGTTGTTATGAGGATTACAGGAGACACAACAGAAAGTGGAGATGTGCCCTGCACATAACAGATAATCAAGCAACAGTAGCTCTTCTTGTTTTGCTGCTTCTGAAGGCTCTCTGAAAAGGACCTGGCAGTTGAGGATCTAGAATTCCCATGTGCTGATACTCTCAGCCAATCTTTTTGGTTTGACAGCAGTCCTTCAGGGACTGTCTCATTTTATAAAATCCTCAGTAGAGATACCAACCTCTAAAATAATTGTGAAGGAGTAAAAAGAAATAGGCTAATATGTATCAGGCGAGCACACATTGTTGAAAATATCATGCTGCATATATTTCAGTTAATTCATACAATCACAAGAGAAAATCTGTAAATTTCGTTATTTATTTATTTATTTATTTTAGTTGTATGAACTGATATAAAATCTTTGTGGATGTATCAAAGCTGTCTGGGAATTACTTATATTTGGGGTGCAGGTGTGTGTACTATGAGGTAATGTGAATAGAGAATTCATGGAGTAAAATCAGCAATGTTGCAGGTACATGATCTGCAAAAGTTTATAACCTTCTATATATGAGTTTTCAAATTGTAATACCTGGTGTATATTTCTAAGAATTCTTTTTTTGTTGTTTTTGAAGACAGGGTCTTGCTCTGTCACCTAGGGTGGAGTACAGTGGTGCAATCTTGACTCACTGCAGCCTTCACCTCCTGGGCTCAAGTGATCCTCCCAAATAGCTGGGACTACAGGCATGCACCGCCATGCCTGCTAATTTTTTATATGTTCTGTAGAGATGGGATTTGTCATGTTGCCCATGCTGGTCTCCAACTCCTGGGTTCAAGTGTAATCCCAGAATGCTGAGAATACAGGCAGGAGCACTTCACCCAGCCTTCCCAAGGATTCTTGACATTGATGTGGTTGTATTTTGCTTTTCTTTCCTGGCTTTTAGGATTGTGAGATAGTATTACATTGGTATAATAGGTATTTTTACATACTCAAGGGCCCTAAAAAATTGGAGTCCAGCCTGAAACTTCTGGACCCTCCACATGTTAGTGTAACATAGTTTAAGGAAAGTAGAAAAATTACCCCCCAAGGTTTAATTCAAAAAATAAGGAAAATAAGAAGAAAAAAGGAAACAGGTTCAAAGGCCTGGGCACAAATGAAGCTAGGTCTGCATTCTATATTTAATAATGACATTGACCACTAATCATATTATTGGGAGCTTACCATATACTAGATTCTGTTGTAAATAATTACATATATTGTCATTTAATCCTCAGCAAAATTCTTTGAGGTTGTACTATGATCACCATCCCTATTTCACAGGCAAAAAACTGTAGCATACAAAAACATGGGCCACATTTGGTCCATGGGCCTTACTGACCAAGAATAAGTGACTAGCCTTACAGCTCAGCTTATTCACCTGTAAAATGGGTTAAATACACTTGCCCTGGCTAATTCATAGTATTGAGAAATTCATAGGTGGGGAAAATACACGAAAATGTTTGCAGACATTTATCTAAAATTTGATGCTTACAGAGTAATCCTCACAACAACCACTTGAGACCTTTCCCAGATGAAGACCCAAGAGATAAAGCAATTTGCTCGTAATCCCTTAGCTAGTCAGTTGCTGACTGGATGGGGCAGTGGAAAAAGGGCAAGGCTGCAGCCTAAGACCTGACCACTTGCCTCTAGCAGCCTTAGAGTCCCTCTTAATCCTTTGATTATCACTTTCCTCACCTGCAAAACAGTGAGGACAATACCCAGTGATATTCTGAATGACTGCTGTGAGAATGAGAAATCAAGTCAGTAAAGTGTCATGTGCAGAAAGCTCTTGATGAATTGCAGCTGCTAATTTATTATCACAGAATCAGTCTAAAAATGAAGCTCAAATCTCTGACTTCAAATCCTGTAAAGAACATGCACTTTTAAGACCTTTTACTGAAATTGCTTAGCTCGTTATACTCAAGTTATCAATATCTCTATCCTATTACAAAAATGAACATAGGTGAAATCATCAGTAAAAGCATTCTTTCATTTAATCAGGAGGAAAAAAACACAATTCCTTCTTTTCTTTCTTTTTCTTCTTCTTTTTTTTTTTTTGAGACAGAGTCTTGCTCTGTCGCCCAGGCTGGGGTGCAGTGGCACGATCTTGGCTCACTGCAAGCTCCACCTCCTGGGTTCACGCCATTCTCCTGCCTCAGTCTCCTGAGTAGCTGGGACTACAGGCACTTCCCACCACACCCGGCTAATTTTTTGTGTTTGTAGCAGAGACGGGGTTTCACCACGTTGGTCAGGCTGGTCTCGAACTCCTGACCTCAGGTGATCTGCCCACCTCGGCCTCCCAAAGTGCTGGGATTACAGGCATGAGCCACCACACCCGGCCACAATTCCTTCTTAATTTTACTTTATAAAATCTTACTCTTTTAGTATAAAGGAGTTTAGTTTCATGCAAGCAGTATATCAAGTAGATGGGAAACGTAAGACATAGTATGTGATTTTAAACTTTTAAATTTCTACCTTAAGTGCTATCAACTGTTTGAAAAACCAGTTATCATTATTGCTGTTATTTCCCTAATTCTGTTAGTCTCTGTGAGTCTTTAAAATCATTTTTCATTCTCTCCTTTCTACTATCTCATTCCCAAACTAAGAATTATCATGTAGATACTATACTTGTGAAACAGAGTGTATGGACCTCTACCATTTATGGCTTTCAAGTGTTACTAATTTTGCTTTTGACATTTTTTAAGAGCTCTCAGAAAAGTTTTAATAATGAAATCTAGAAAATTTACTAGGAACACATACAACTCAAATTTACCACTAAAATGTGATTAAGAAATTGATAGTTATCCTTTCCATGCCAAAGCCCTAAGCAATTTTTAAAATATCATTTTTGCATACCATTTTGTACTTGGTTCTGTTCGATCAAAAGCACATTTTGCCTTTCATTAAATACTAAACTATATTTATTTCCATAAATAATTATCATCGCAATAACACAAATGTGAAAATAAATATTACCGTCCCCACTAATTTCATCTGCAGATCCAGGTGGCATGCAAAGAAAGGGAAGTAGGGAACAGAGGGAGGGAGACATAGGAAGGAGAAGAGGGAAGAGAGGGGAAAACACTATTAAAATGACAAGTAAACCAAAGTGTAAGAAAAATAAAAAAAAATTACCCCCCAGGGTTTAATTCAAAAGATAAAGAAGGATTGTAGTGGTAGTATGTTTACTTGAATCTGAGGGCATAATGCCAAGTTTAAAGCTGTCAATGTATTACATGAAGTTACACAGCTAAAGTATTAGAGTGTAAACTGGATTCTGCCACACTAAGCAAAGTCAATTTGACTGCCTCTTACAATTAAATTTTAAAAATGGTTTCTACCTTCCTCAAAGGGAACTTGTGTCCCCTCAGATAAAAATGCAAATAAGCTAGTTATTAATCTGTATGTTTAGTTATAAGAAGGGAATAACCCCTTAGCAAGCCCATTCCAATGAGCCAGTGGGATTTAAATATTACAAGGTAGACACAGGCCAAGCCCGCTACCATAAACTGTGGGGAGTGCGGTACTTGAAGCTCTGCTGACAACAAAGGTTACCATTTAAGTTTGCACGGAAGAAATTTTGTTTTGAATAGTTTGGAGAAATTACTGTTTCAATTATTGTAAACAATCTTTGCTTTTCTAGAAAATGCTCCAAATGGTATAGCTGTCTCTACTATGCAGCAGCCCTAAGTATCTGTCCCCAAAGCATGAAAAGCAGACAACTAGGGAGTCACTATGACCATTCTCCTTCATTCAGTTGCATGCTATATTAGGAAATCCATAATGCAAAAAGTGTGATCCTGCTGACCTCTGTGGGAAAACACTCAAACAGCACAAATGAAACTGAGAAACAACTTCTTGCCCTGTCATGCATTTAAAAACCAGCAAACAGGCAAACAAAAAATCTTCTCTTCACGAGAGTAACCCAAAGATGGTCAGACATAAAACCTTGCCCCCACCCCAACCCCGTTATTGCTTCTGAACAATGAACAGCACATACACTAATATTCGATAAAGCTACGATCTGTTCAGGATAATCTATAAGCATCAAGTTAGAGTTAGTTTCTCTGGAGTGCTCTGGTTAATAGGAGAGCCTGTGCAAATATGAGTGCAGTACCCGTAGAAGGAGGATCATGGGAACAGAAGACCAAAGGGAGAAAGCGCCTAGCTTTCTTAACTTTATGTTGGCAGTGACTGACTCCTTTATAAAGAGGCAAGAGGGGAAAGAGAAAAATAGAAACAAATTATTTCAATACAAAAGACAACTTTTGTTACATTTAAAGGCTTATCTATAAAAACAGATACAAAATTGCAATGCTTTTATTTTGACCAGTGGCATGCCTTATTTCCCACTATGATTGACTTGAGTTTTAAAAAACATACTAATATTTTAAAATTTAATTTCCTGTAGATTAGCACTTGATACAGAAACAAGACTTAAGACTCTCCCAGCTCTGTAGAGCTAGCCAATTGAACATTCAGATATTTTTCCAAATGACAACATTTAAAGGAAAAAACAAAGATCAATAAATAATTCAAGACTCTTGTGAACACATTCAACCATAAAGAAAAAAAATAGCAGAAAAATAGCAGTTCTTCATTTGTGAAACAGTTTTATGAACAACTTTCCCCAAATTATTATCAAAGACACTCACAGCTCTTGAGTTATATACTTTACATAAATTACCTTAACATAAAAACCGGTGATGAGGATCTTTGAAAACATAAATTGCAAAACCTCTACTAGCAATATTGATTCATTTGCTCACTCATTCACGTACTCAAAGTTCATTTTAGAGTCAAAAAGCTGGATCAATAAGACACATCTCAGCTCTCCAGAAGCATATAGCAAAATGAGAAAACAAGCAGCAATTGCAGTATGGTAATAGCAATAGTGGACAAGTGTGAAAGTGAAGTCAAAGCCAGGGATGCAGGGATGTAGCCCTTTAAGACGCAGCAGTCATTAACATATGACAGACACAGGTAACATCAACATTTAACTGCATACTCACAGGGTATCATAAAGAAAGATCAGAAGTATGGACCCAAGAACAAGGGTCAGGACTGTTTGCCCACCAAGATGGTAACAATCTTATTGACATTGTCAACATATTAGGAACAGAAATGAGAACAGAAATGTACACTTCAGTAATATTTTTCAAACGGCATGCTTTGATCCTATTAACATTTTTTGTTTGTTTCTTTGTTTTTGAGAAGAAGTCTCACTCTTGTCCCCCAAGCTGGAGTGGAATGGCGCAATCTCAGCTCACTGCAACCTCTGCCTCCGGGCTCAAGGGATTCTCCTGCCTCAGCCTCCCGAGTAGCTGGGATTACAGGCACCTGCCACCACGCCCAGCTAATTTTTTTTTTTT
>NW_012103932.1:898723-902586 GCF_000951045.1 Mandrillus leucophaeus
AACTCCTGACCTCAGGTGATCTGCCCACCTTGGCCTCCCAAAGTATTGTGATTACAGGCATGAGCCACTGCGCCTGGCCGATCCCATTAACATTTACTGACAATTTCATCTTATTGCTTGATTTGAAAAGCTACCTTTACACACACTAAATTTCTGGAGTTTGTATATGATGGCCCTAGAGTAAAGTATAAACTGGTCTCTCAGTTAAGAAGATGGGCCTGCCAGCCTGTGTAACATAGCAAGACCCTGTCTCTACAGAAAAATTCAAAAATCAGCCAGGTGTGGTGTCGCGCACCTGTGGCCCCAGCTATTGAGGAGGCTGAGTTGGCAGGATTGCTGGAGCTAGGAGGTAGAGCCTGGACCACAGAAGCAGAGCCTCTGAACTCCAGCCTGGCAACAGAGGGAGACCCTGTCTCGCCAAAATGGGCCTGACAACTGGATGCACTGTTTGATGTGGGATGGGATTTTGGACTAGAGGCTGGGAAAGGGAAAGATTAGGAAGCAATAGCGATACGGGACATTATTGGGATGAAATGATTTGGACTGTGGATAAGAGCATTTCTTCAGTATTAGATTTCCTGATTTTGATAATTATACTCTGATCATATAAGATGACATCTTTGGTCTTAAACACGCACTGAAATGTTTATAAGGGGCACCATGTCTGTAACTTGCTTTCACATGATTCAAGGAAAAAAACTAACAACAACAAAAAAACCTATAGAGTGATAAAGCAAGTGAGCCAAAACATAAACATAGTGAACTGGAGGAAAGAACATAAGAGACATCACATTACTATTCTTACAACCATTCTCAAGGGTAAAGTTACAGAAAAATAAAAGATACATGGAACACTAGCTCTGGAGCCAGACAGTTTGGATTCAAATACTGGCTCAATTACTCATTCTGACCTTGGATACATTGCTCAACTTCTGTTCCTTGGTTCTCTCATTTGTAGAATGGGGTCATAACGGAAGCTACCTCCAGTAAGGAGGTTGGGAAAGGATTCCATGGGATTCTCTGGGCACCTAGAACAGAGTAATCACTCCACAAGTGTTGGCTCTTCTTATTTTCCTACTGTTCATTTCTAAACTGGACTGAATGTTCTTTATACTAACTGAAAAAGTGAATTTTCTAAAAAAGTACAACTCTTTTTGAGTAATACCAAGAATATTACCACACATCATAAAAACAAAAACAAAAAGGATTAGGACTTTTATTGTATTCAAGATAATCCCTTTAATTATTGAATACCTGCCATAAACTAGGCATACCATGTAGGTGCTGGAGCCAGAGCAGTGAACAAAACTGACACCTAAACTTACGTTTTAGTAAGGGAGAAGGAAGATAAAATAAGTAAATTATATGGGATGTCAACATGTAAGTGCTAGTGAAAAACCAGCAGAAGAAGGAGTATTTTCAGGTGGGGCTATCATTTTAAATATGGTGATTACGGAGGAAGTCATCTGCAAAGACTTCAGGAGGAGAGGGAAAGGACCATGCACACATCAGGGGAGGCCAGTGCAGCAGACACACAGGCCTTGGCTCTGCAGAGGTCAGTGTGAGCACATGCTGAGGAGCAGCAGGGAAGTCAGGTGAGGCGGATGAAGAGTTGGGAGTGGGAAGGGGGAGGTGGCACTGAGACACACTCAGTGAGGTATCAGAGTGTCTAAGACCTCTTAGCTCATGGTAAGGGCACTGGCTTTTATTCTGAATGATGTCAAGAGTCATTCAGGATATTATTATTTCCTTTTAAAGGAAAAGAGAGAGTTCCTACATTGTTTCACAAATTCTAGGAATGTGAAGATAATGGGTAAGGCCGCTAGTCAAGAAAAAAATGCCTTTCGACAATTGCTCCGGGCCTGGGTGCAGGATAGGGGCGAGGAGGGCATGACTGAAGCCCTGCACTCCTGCCTCTCTGGGCCTGATAAATTTTGCAGACCTCACATACCTCAGGCTGCTCTGAGCAACTTTTCCTTTCTCACCAGTCCAACTTTTTTTTTTTTTTTTTTTTTTTTTGAGATGGAGTCTCGCTGTGTCTCCCAGGCTGGAGTGCAGTGGCGTGATCTCAGCTCACTGCAAGCTCCGCCTCCCGGGTTCACGCCATTCTCCTGCCTCAGCCTCTCAAGTAGCTGGGACTACAGGCGCCCGCCACCTCGCCCGGCTAGTTTTTTGTATTCATCATGTTAGCCAGGATAGTCTCGATCTCCTGACCTCGTGATCCACCCGCCTCGGCCTCCCAAAGTGCTGGGATTACAGGCTTGAGCCACCGCGCCCGGCCTACCAGTCCAACTTTCTATGTGATTACGCTGGTTCATATTTACCTCAGTCTCAACTAGCTTACTGCAATCCTACCTATTCCCTTTTAGAAGGCTCCCAGGAAGCCTTCGAAAAATGACAGACGATGTCACTCTTCTCATTCTCTGTTCTTTTTTGTACTGAGTTACTTGTTCTCTTTGGCTTTTGGGGTACAGGGATTACTCCATACTGTGAGGGAGAACTTGACCTTTGTATGTGTGGCAACGTGTGATCAATTGGCAAGTCACCAGCAAAAGCGGCAGTTTTGGAGTGGCTAACAGTGGTCACAGTGAATGGTTATAACTGCAGAGGGCTACTTATTTCTCTACACATTTAGATAAGAAAAGCAAAATTTGAACACTTGGAGGCTAAGGAACACTCACCACCAAGGGGTAAGACTCCTATGGCAGATGGCAGAAAGGGCTGATTGGTGTTGGGTCACCCATTAGCATCGTAGGAATGTCTCTGCAGCATGGAACACTGTGGAACATTATGTAGCCTGGTCCTAATGTCAGAGGCATCTGAACCAGAGCAACTCCATCTTGAATAGGGGCTCGGTAAAATAAGACTGAGACCTACCGGGCTGCGTTCTCAGGACGTCAGGAATTCTAAGTCACAGGATAAGACAAGATACAAGTCATAATAAAGACCTTGCTGATAAAACAGCTTGTGGTAAAGATGCTGGCCAAAACCCACCAAAACCAAGATGGTGACAAAAGTGACCTCTGGTCATCCTCACTGCTTACGATATGCTAATTATAATGCATTAGCATGCTAAAGACGCTCCTACCAGTGCCATGACAGTTTACAAATGCCATGGCAAGGTCAGGAAGTTACTCTGTATGGTCTAAAAAGGGAAGGAACCCTCAGTGTTGGGAATTGCCCACCTCTTTCCCAGAAAACTCATGAATAATCCACCCCATGTTTAGCATATAATCAAGAAGTAACTATAAGTATCCTTAGTCCAGCAGCCCACAGTGCTGCTCTGCCTACGGAGTAGCCATTCTTTTATTCCTTTGCTTTCTTAATAAACTTGCTTTCATTTTATCCTATGGATTTGCCTCAAATTCTTTCTTGAGCCAGATCTAAGAACCCACTCTTGGGGTCTGGATAGGAACCCCTCTCAGTAAACACCATGGTATTTCCCTCTTTTGGGGGAACCAGGATTCAATGTAAAAGTGGGAACCAGGCATGGTGGCTCATGCCTGTAATCCCAGCACTTGGGGAGGCAGAGGTGGGCAGATCACCTGAGCTCTGGAGTTGGAGACCAGCCTGGGAAACACGGCAAAATACTGTCTTTACAAACAATACAAAAGCTAGTCAAGCGTGGTGGTGTGTGCTTGTAGTTCGCAGCTACTTGGGAGGGTGAGGTGTGAGGTACGTTTGATTCCGGGATATAGAGGTTGTAGTGAGCCAAGATCACGCCACTGCACTCCAGTATGGACAACAGAGCAAGACCCTGCCTTAAAACATGGCACAAATATACATATGTAACAAACCTGCACGTTATGCACATGTACCCTAGAACTTAAAGTATAATAATAATAAATAAATAAAAAAGTAAA
>NW_012103932.1:902811-905595 GCF_000951045.1 Mandrillus leucophaeus
ATTATAGGTGTAAGTCACCATACCAGGCCCTTGATTTTTACACTGGGCCTTCCAGTTATGCCTGCTTTTCAAATATTTAAATATTAGGCCCTGAAAACTGCAAATGCTTTATTTGCCCAATTCATTAAAGGGCTCCAACTTGAAGTCAGTAATCTAATTAAAAACAAGCTAAGTTGAAAAGAACACCTATCAAAATAAATCAGTCTCCATAATACAACTTTCTGACATTTAGCTGCCTGTTTTGAAATCCTCTGTCAAAGAAATTTACACCTATAAAGGAAATTACCGTTTTTAAGGGCATCTTCCCCACTGCACCTAAACCACTAAAACATTATCTTCATGTTCCTGGAATCTGTGATATAAAGAACAATGGACAATCAATAGTTTATTATTATTATCATTGAGAGTCTTGCTGTGTCCATCCAGGCTGGAGTGCAGTGGTGTGATCTTGGCTTACTATAACCTCCGCCTTCCAGGTTCAAGCAAATCTTGTGCCTAAGTCTCCTGAGTACCTGGGATTACAGGCATTCGCTACCACACCCGGCTAATTTTTGTATTTTTAATAGACACAGGTTTCACCATGTTGGCCAGGCTGGTCTGGAACCTCCGACCTCAGGCGATTCGCCTGCCTCGGCCTCCCAAAGAGCTGGCAATACAGGTGTAAGCCACCACACCTGGCCAATACTTATATTATTTTAATGCAAATTCTTGGTAAACAATTTAAGAACTGTCTATTCTTTTTTCCTTTATAAATCCACTTGTAATTGCCACTAATCAGAGTACATATACAGGGCAACTTCAATCTATGACTCAGTCTTCTAAATATATTCCCAGTGTAAACCTTAAAGGAAAAAGCTTATGCAAAATTAATATAAGTACAGAGTTTATTTCCAGAAACAATTTGGATTTGTCAATAGATTGGATACAGGAGAAGAAAACAGAGAATAGCATCAAGAATAACCCCAAGGATGATCTGATCGGCCAGAAGGAAAGTAGTGCCATTTAGTGAGTGGAGAAGGGGAGAGAAGCAGGCTTGGTGTGAATATCAGTTCATTTCGAGTATATTAACTCTGAAATGCTTATGAGACACCAGATTCCACACGGTTAGAACGTAGTGGCCACAGGGGTCTGGAGTTCAAGAAAGAAGTCTGAAAAACTAAGATAACAATCTGAGAGTCACCAGCATAATTAAGTCATGAAACACAATGAGATCCCCAAGGGGGTGACTGTGGCTGACACAAAGTGTCAGAAGAACTGAGTCCTGGGATCCTCAGGCGTGAAGTGTTGAATAACAAGGAGTGAGGCAGGAAGAATATGGTATTCTGGAAGCAAAAGCACGGTAATTTCAATAAGGAGCAACACTGAATCACAATAACTCACATAAAGAGTTCTTCTATCATAAGGGGACCAGTGATGTCAGAAGGGGGCTACTAAGGTGGGGAAATCAGGGTGGGTGATGTGCAAATGAAACCAGAGCTAACCTGATTAAGCCTGCCGAACTTAACCTGCCTTGTTTGCTGTATGAGGCCGTTATTGTATTGCTATCAAGAAATACTGGAGACTGGGTAATTTACAAAGAAAAAAGGTTTTCATCCGCTCACAGTTCTGCCAGCTTTATGTAAAGCATGGTGCTGACACCTTTTCGGTTTCTGGGGAGGCCTCAGGAAGCTTACAATCATAGCAGAAGGTAAAGAGGGAGCAGGCACATCACACAGCAAAAGCAAGAGCAAGGGGTGGGGTGGGGAAGAGCCACATACTTTAAAGGACCAGTTCTAATGTGAACTCAGAACCAGAGATCACGCATCACCAAAGGAATGGCCCAAGCCATTCATAAGGGATCTGCCTCATGATTCAAGCACCATCCACCAGGCCCCACCTCCAAAACTGGGGATTACATTTCAACATGAGATTTGGGCAGGAATAAATATCCAAATAATATCAGTTGCTTTTAGTCACTTAGATTTAGAAACTCCCACTAGCAAGTCAAATAGCCGGACAATCCATAACTAAACTCCCACTAGCTTCCTGTAGGTCACTGCAGTAATGGGTGCTTTAAGTTGTTTTTCAGAAAGTAGAGGGCAGCTCTTGCCCAGCTCAAGCAGCTTGAGGCCACTGATCCTTCAAACGGGCTTATGCCAATGCAGGAGAGATGACCATATGACATCAGAGCTGCAAACTCTTCCCTCAGATCATGGTAATGCTACCATTTTCTGAACATGCCTTCTATGAAGAGTCAGGAAGCCTGTGTGTGTGCAGATCACTTATTAACTCACTTTTCCTTATACCCAATCACTTTTTCCCATGCCTTCAACTGCCCTGCTCCTTTATCCCATAAATATCCCTAAAACTTCATCTTTGGGGAGGCATATTTGACATTTGTTCTCTCATCTCTCACATGGCAGCCTTGGGAATAAGATCTTTTCCCTTTGGCAAAACCTGTTGCCACAATGATTGGCTTGCTGCACATAGGGAAAAAATCTAACAGTAGTAGAGCAGGGAAAATTCCTGACCAGGTAACAAGTGATAGAAGGTAGACTGGTAACAAGTTAGACTTAATTGGGCTGGGCCTGCTGGCTCATGCCTGTAATCCCAGCACTTTGGGAGGTTGAGGCACACAGACCACTTGAGGCCAGGAGTTTGAGACCAGCTAACATGGAGAAATACTGTCTCTACCAAAAATACAAAAATTAACCAAGTGTCTGTAGTTTTAGCTACTCAGGAGGCTAAGGCACAAGAATTGCTTGAACCTAGGAAGCGGAGATTGCAGTAAGCCAAGATCGTACC
>NW_012103932.1:906725-907447 GCF_000951045.1 Mandrillus leucophaeus
GAGATTCAAAGCTGGTGTTTTTGAGGGAGAAGAGTCTGAAAGGGGCAATGAAAATCAAGGGATATTTACCTCATCTCCAGTGCTAGTGCTACCATGGTTCTCAGACATCATCAGTAGGGCTACAGAGGCACCAAGGGGTATCAGTGACCTCCAGAGTTTTAGTTAGAGGAAGGTGACAAAGAAGAATATATAGAGAAGTCCCAGAAGACACAGGTGTAGTGTTTTAAAAGTTGGGGGAAATCAAGCAATGAAGACAAAACAGGGGGTATGCAGAGGGTATGTGAGCAACAAGGGAGTCTGGGGCTTCTGGAGGAACAGGTACGAATGGGATAAAGAGCACAATGAGAATAGTTCAACTGGATTAGCATTTTCCTTTTTATTTCTAGTTACATAAGTAAGGCGATATTCTCCTTTGACCATACCTCTCAATTCTGTTCTTCTCCTTGGGCATGAGGGTGTGGTGCTGACAAAGCTGCACACTACCTGAGCTCTGTGTTCCAGGAAACAGGTTTCCCAGTAATCATCCAACCTGGGGTGGTCGCGGGGGAACCTCCTATCCCAACACGTGAAAAACACACAAATTCATACTGACATTTTAAAAAGAAAATCTCAAAGAATGACATCTGACTAGCAAGGTAAAATTTATTACTTTAAAAACTGGTAAATAAAGGAAAAGAAAAAGGCAGTTTTCCTGTCTTCCCAGAAGAAGCCTGTTACCGAGC
>NW_012103932.1:912492-913433 GCF_000951045.1 Mandrillus leucophaeus
AAGCCAGACATTAGAGTTTGAATAATGACTCCAGATTTTAGCAACTGTGTAACCTTGGGCAAATTATTTAACCTCTCTGGGACACAGTCTCCTCATCTCTAAAATGGCTGTCTCTTATACACATCTAGATGTGTATAAGAGACAGTCTGTAGTTTTAGCTACTCAGGAGGCTAAGGCACAAGAATTGCTTGAACCTAGGAAGCGGAGATTGCAGTAAGCCAAGATCGTACCACTGCACTCCAGCCTGGGTGACAGAGAGGTTCTGTCTCAAAAAAAAAAAAAAAAAAAAAAAAAAAAAAAAAAAAAAAAAATTTATTGGGGGGAAAAACAATAATATATACTTATTTAGAGAACAAGGCAGGCAGCACTTATGGCTGGCAAATGCTGGAGGTTTAAGGAAAGGTTCACAGTGGCTGTGAGACAGAACTGAAAGTAAGACCAAAGCAATGTGATTGTGCTATTCACTTTAAGGTTCAGTTGTGCTACAGCAGACATGGGACAGAACAAGCTGGCTTTATTGGCAGTGTTTCTGCCAAGTGAGTTAAAAACAAACAAAACAGTAGGGCAGAGATGATGAGGACGTATGCCAGGGAAGGATACAATTATCAATTAGGGGTTTTAGGCTTGTTAAGAAACCAGAGAAGACACAAAAGTGTGATGTAGACAGCAGAATGGGGATGGGATCAAGGAACAAGCTAGAAAAATTGGAGGTGGTGGTCAGAGAGGGCTTTCTTAAAATTGAAATTATAGGAAAGTCATAGTTGTAGATAAAGTGTAGGCCCTACAGGAACGAGAATAGCATACAGCACCATTGGAAGAATGGAGAGAAGAGGTGCTGGGGCTAGACACAGTGGGTCACACCTGTAATCCCAGCACTTTGGGAGGCCAAGGCGGGGAGATCACCTGAGGTCAGGAGTTTGAGACCAGCCTGGCCAACACTG
>NW_012103932.1:914898-929123 GCF_000951045.1 Mandrillus leucophaeus
GGGTGCCATTTTGTGGCCTCTGATGAAACCTAAGCATTAATGTCAATAGCTGCTAAAACTATTAGGTGAAATGCTCATGGGGACGTTCCCATGTATGGATCAGAGAATGATGGGACCTAAACCCATTGATTAGTCTTCACATCACAAAGAACAACCAGATGTACATCACCTATGAAGTTTTCTTGGCGGCGGGGTGGGGGAGCAGGGCGGGGCAGAAATCAAGCCCAAACTGGATCAAACTTCTCTAGATTCTAACAAGCAGCTTATGGGAAATAAAGGGGCCAGAAAAGAATAGGTTAAACAAAACAGCATCATAGAGATGTAATCAGCCTAATCCAGAACGAGAATAGGAAAACGGACACAATTTCTTCAACAGATTAATTGCAACTAGTTAACAAACAATCAACAAGGTCTAGCTGACACATACAGGAGATGCTGCAAGCAAATTCACAAAGTACTTCTTGTCTGACTCTTGTTTAGATGAAACCACATATGAAAATGGGACAATAAGGGACATTTGAACACTGACTGGATAGCTGATAATGTTTTGTAAAAAAAAAAAAAAAGAGTCTCATCTTTTAGGAATAGTTATAGGTGAAATATGCCTTAGATTCGTTTTAGAATAACCAGTAGGGATTATGTGTGTATGTAAGTGGATGGAGGCAGAAGTGGATGGAGGCAAATTGGCCAGAAGATTTTAGTTGCTGAATCTGGGTGATGATGATATGAAAAATCATGATACAATTCTATTCTCTCTTTTCTGTATATGTTTGAAATTTTCCATAAAAAGTTTTAAAAACTCAAAATTCAAAAGCACAGTAGGCACTTAATATTTGTTCATTTCCATGGTCTCCTCTTTGTAAAGGTATCAAAAATATTTTGTCTTGACTCATGCAGTTTGATTTTAACCCACAATTATTGTATAGCTATAAGCTACAAACTGGGTGGGGGAAGACTTGAGGTCAAATTCTAGAATTTATATTTTAAACTTTCAAGCATTCCCTTTAAAATTATTTTCTTCAAAGAAAAAAAAACTAGGCCTTTTGATGTTAGCAATATTTATTTTATATTTGGTAAGATGATGATACTTGGGCTTCTTGTGTTTTAGTAACACGTTTTAAAAAAGACTGAGAAGTTTAATTATTGTTAATAAGTTTCGCCAGAGGATCAAGATGGTTCATGAGCCAAGTATACCCAACACTGCCAACTGTGAAGCATTTATTTTATAAAGACAAAAATACATTTTTGTTTATAATACTCTCATATATTTCTTTCTCCTTTATAGCGTGGAGGCTGCTTGGGAGAAGATGGGAATAATCTCTTCTGGAAACAAAATTTTAAGACTGAGCTGGATTTCTGTGGGCTGGAACAAGTTTATAAAAACAAAAATCCACTTTAGATTTTTGTTGTACTCATTATTGCTCAGCTTTTCATTTAGCCTTTTTAAAAATTTGAAAGTGCCTCAGGCTACCCCTTGCCAGGGAGGTCTGTGAGTTTCTGTCTGCACTGTCTGCACTGACTGCAGCTGAGACGAGAAGCTCAACTCAAGGGTGAAGGAGTGGTTCTGGGTCCTTTTTCAAGATACTACTTAACAACATACGATGTTGATATTTCAAAACCTACATGACTTCCAAGTATTCTTCTCAACTGCTTTAGAACCCGTAGAAGAAAGGGTATGACTAAGAAGAACACCCAAATCTCAGTAGTGGCATAGGGAGTTCAAATGATGTAATGGTGGGAGAGGGAAGGCTATAGGAAAGAAGGTAGCACAGCTGGGCTATTTTGATTATTCACTTCCTTATTCATGCACAACACGATCAGCCAGTCTGTCTGTATGAAGTCAGTGACAACTGTACACTTCTCAATGGTTTGGAGTCTCTCCTAATACCAGACTGACTACAAAACACTATTCATGACTGTTGAAACGAGAATAATTTCCAGTGAGCCAGGTACTAGGAATAGGTCAATAACATTCAACACCTAGTACTTTGTGCACATAAAAATTATTAGAAGAATTAATTTGATTACATTATGTCACAAATCATATAATTCACAAAAATGAATTTATCTTTTAAAATTTAGTTGTTTTTTTGGGGGGGAGGGGGCAGGGTCTCTCTTTGTCACCCAGGATGGAGTACAGTGGGGTGATCTTAGCTCAATGCAACCTCCAAATCCCAGGGTCAAGGGATCCTCCTACCTCAGTCTTCTGAGTAGCTGGGACTATGGGCACACGCCACCACGCCTGGCTACATTTCTTGCAGAGACAGGGTTTCACCATGTTGCCCAGGCTGGTCTCAAACTCTTGGGCTCTGCCTGCCTTGGCCTCCCAAAGTGCTAGGACTACAGGCGTGAGGCACTGTGCCTGGCCTAAATTTAGTTTTACTTTTTAATTTTTTCAGTGTCCCTTGGATTTGGTAGGGAAAAAAATGAACTACTTATATAACAGGTGATAGTGCTCTAAAATTAGGGCAGTTTTTTTTTCTTTTCTTTCCCCTTTTAATTCCTAAAGGCTAGCATTTAAATCAAGCTTTCAGCAACAGAGGCTACCTTGGTAACCCACACCATTATCAAAATTGAAATTAGAGTGTAAAACTAGACAGAAGAACCTTTTTCAAACTTGAATACAGGGCACATTTCTGAATTTTAATGAAAAAGTTGGAACTGAGTCAGTACTATCCTATTCCTAATAAATGGGGGGAAAAGAACCTTAATGGAATCACACTCAAACTCTTCCAAAGTATTATTCCCTTCCACACATTTATATCATCAAGCTTTAGAAATGAGCCAACATAGGCTAGGTGCGGTGGCTCACACCTGTAATTCCAGTATTTTCAGAGGCAGAGGCAGGCGGATCGCTTGAGCCCAGGAGTTTGAGAGCAGCCCAGGCAACATAGGGACACCCTGTCTCTACAAAAAAAATATAAAAATTCACCAGGCATGGTGGTGCACACCGGTAGTCCCAGCTACTTGGGAAGCCAAGGCAGGAGGATTGATTGAGCCTGGGAGGTTGAGGCTGCAGTGAACTGAGATCAAGCCACTGCATTCCAGCCTAGGTGACAGAGGGAGACCGTGTCTCCAAAAAAAAAAAAAAAAAAAAAAAAAAAAAAAAGAAATAAATGAGTCAATATGGTCTAATGTAAAGAGAACAAACCTTGTAGTCCAAGATCAAGATTTCCAGCAGGCTATTACTCACTAGGTGTGTGAACTTGGCCAAACCACTTCAGCTCTGAGTGTCTTAATTTCATGTGTAAGGTGAAAATATTATGAAGACTCTCATGAGGTTTAAACAAAATGACACTTGTGGATGGGCCAGGCATGATCTCTAAGCCACATGCATATGTAAATAACCACCTGTATTTATAAGTGGCATAGTCATGAATAGGTAACAAACCTAGTACATCAGAGACCACACAGAAAGAGATAAAATGCAGTAATTATTATAGATGATACCACCTTACATTTTATAGAACTTTACAGTTTACAAACCACCTTTGCATATACAAGTGAGCTGTTTTAGAATCTGTAATGAAGCAGCTTAATACAAAATACAAATAACATTTATTTCATTAGATGTTTTAATAGTTCAGAATAATTTCCAGTCACTAACCTGGAAAACCTAAAAGTAATCTTACATAAAGGAAATTATGCTGCATGATAAACAACTGAACCAAAATAATCTGTTAGAAAATTAAAAATTTATTTAAATTGCAACAAATACTGAAAAAGTATCACAAAGGGCCAGGCGTGGTGGCTCAAGACTGTAATTTTAATTCTAGCACTTTGGGAGGCTGAGGTGGGTGGATCACCTGAGGTCAAGAGTTCATGACCAGCCTGGCCAACATGGTGAAACCCCATCTCTACTAAAAATACAAAAACTGGCTGGGCATGGTGGTGCACAACTGTAGTCCCAGCTACCTGAGAGGCTGAGGCAGAAGAATTGCTTGAACGTGGGAGGTGGAGGTTGCAGTGAGCCGAGATCATGCCACTGCATTCCAGCCTGGGTGACAGAATGGGGAAAAAAAAAAAGTATCACAAAGTAGTATAATTGTCCTTTAGCATGAAGGGTTTAGAGACAATCAAATCAAGCATTTGAAAAAGATCACTACATTGGTTTACATGACAGAGATACAGATGAGAAAACTTGTATTATCTCCAGTCCCACACGTGTAATCCAAATACGTAACAAGAGCCATGTGCATAATGCAATGGTACTACTATCATGTGTTATCTTGTACTTCTGGTCATAATTAAGGTTTTACTGCTTGATCAAGGGCTTGGTTATTTTAGAAAAGAAAAAAAAAAAAAACCCAAACACAATAATCAACCAAACAAAAACCCCAAGTTTATACCTTCAAAATATTTAAAATACAGCTTTACTCACTGATTTGGAACTATCTGATTTCTAGGGTAATTTTAACCCACACTACCACTGTTTAAGCACCCCCTCCCCGTAGATGCCACATCTCCTCTTTCAGCATACTTTATGAAAGACTGCAGCACTCGAATTTCAGATATGTTCTAAGTTGTACTTGAGCTCCACAATAAGCACAAGTTTCTTTATAACTTAATAATTAGGCTAAAAAAAGACCTCTTTAGGTTCTCAGAAGAATATAGGCAGGAAAACATGTTGTTCTGTTCGATATTTTTGTAAATCTCTGTTAATCTTACACTTATTTTTATAGAGAAATACTGTGTGAATTTCAAAGATACACTGTTCATATATTCAACATCAACTGTCATTGCAATCTTACTGAAGGTGATCCAATAACTACCTTTATTTTGCAATGAATAATGAAAAAGTACCTGGTATCTTCTCTCTGGAATGTAAGGATATTACTTTATTTGTCATCAAGAGAGATCCACTAAGAGCTGCAAACTGTCCTAAAGTTATCTAGACTCTCACTTTTTCTGTTGGTTACCCTCTCCTCCCTTGCCCAATATCTCCTAGGAAAGAATCTAGAACTATTTACAATGATTCCTAGGAAAAAAATCTAGAACAACTTACAGTGACAAGCTTACAGGTAACCCCTTGAGAGCCCCAGTGACATTGCTCCAAACATTCCTGCCTTTCTGCTGTCTATTCCCACTACCCAGAACGCATTCCTCTAAGTCCCAGCATACCTCCATACCTTATGGAGTTAATGGATTTATTTAAAAACAATTATAAAACTAATATCCCAGAAAATAAAGAGATAAACAGAACATGTCTTTACATGCAATGGGTTCATGGTTTTATGGACAAGATGGTTTCTAAAACACAATGACATCCATTTTAGGACTATGCATGAGAGAGAAATGTATAGTGCTCTGAGGAGGAAGAGTCCAGATCTTCTTAAAGTAGTCAAGAAAGGTTTCTATGAGGTACTGACATGTGAACTCAGGCTTGGGTCAGGTAAGAACTCTTTGGTTGTGAAGAAAAATGGGAGAGCCAGACAAATCCCACAAAGACTCTCCACCTTCATCGACACTTGGGAGTGTAACAGTAGTTCATCAGTACAGGGGAGTAAACTCTCAAATTGCTCATGACAGGCAGTAGAGCCTAGAGGGTAATAATGACCTGAGTTCCAATCCTAGTGCCATCATTTTCAAGCTGTGTGACACTGAACAAGTTTGCTTACCTTTCTGAATTTAATTCTTTGTATCTGTGAAATGGAGAGACAATAAAGACCTTGCAAGGCCACTGTGGGATTAAATAATATTTAGCATTTATGAAGGGCTTTACAATCCCACAAGAGTTAATACATGTACAGGTTTATTGTCATACAGATCACAATTTTAAACAGCTTTCCTGTTGCTCTCAATTTACCTGCTTTATTTTAATTTACTATCTATGGCTTGACTCTTTCACAAGAACGTAAACTCCATAAAGGGAGGGACGTGGCTTTGTGTTCTAGTAAACTCCAGTATCTAGAATTCTGTGCTTGGCATGCTGCAGGCACTCAAGAACTACCTGTTGGTTGGATTAATGTAAAAGTGAGGTCTCATCAATCCCTTAGGGCTTGTTAGGGGTTAAATGAGCTATCGTATGACAGAAAAACAAGTAATTCTGGCTGGCATATAGTTGATTGCAGCCTCACCCTACTATCCTAGACACTGAACAGGCTCACTGTGGAGAAGCACATGCAGAATATCACAAGGATCCAGGAGCAGTAGGGCCTCTGCCATGGTGTGTCAGCACTACATCCCACATAGTACAGTGTTTCCAGGTTGGCAGGTAAGAAATAACCCTGGGATTTAGTAATATTACTGTTTTTCTAGGTATTGGCTTAACAAAGATGTCCCTAGAAATGTCAATTACCAGCTTTGGGGCTAAATGCAATGCACTGGTTCCTGGCCAGCTAGGCTGGTCAGTTTTTACGTTTTATAGTTTTTGTGGAAGATAGAAACATAACACACCATTGAATGTCAGGATGATGGAAGGAAAGAAGGAAGGGAGAAAGGAAGGGAGGGAGGGCCGGAATGCAAGAAAAGAAATATGCCACGCTTGTTTGGTTTCCACGTAAGTGAGTAAGTAGTAGGTAGAATGACTAAGGACAAACAAGAGACTGAACAATTAATGCTATGTCATTAAATATCCACTGGACACCAATTATTCTTTGCTTGGATTTTAAATCACCTAAGTGACAGTCATATATAGAAGTATTACTAACTCTGAAAGTGAAAATATTTTTACATGTAATGATGAAAAGAGCAAGTCTGGATGGAATAGCTCAAGCAGAACAACAGAGATAAGGAGGTTGGGAGAGGCACAGCCACCAACTTTTTTTGGCTAAAGAACAATGTAGATGAGGAGGCGAGGGAGGACTGGAAAGGTGGGTGGTGGGCAGATAATGAAAGGTCTTGGAGGGCTAAGCTGAGGAGCCCAAACTTCATCTGATGGATACTAAATTATTACTAAAAGTTTCCGACCAGAGAACTGCCTATTTAAATCAACATGGTAGCAATCTAAGAACTAACATGGAGAAGGTACTGAAGTATGAACTCCTAGTTAAGGAATACCTAGGAAGAAACAATGAAAGCAGGATCACAAGTAATTCAGGTGGGTGTTAAAGCCAGACATTAGAGTTTGAATAATGACTCCAGATTTTAGCAACTGTGTAACCTTGGGCAAATTATTTAACCTCTCTGGGACACAGTCTCCTCAGCTATACAATAAGAAAAACTATCTTATAGATTTGTTGTAAGGACTAAATGAGATGATACATATACAAGAACACAGAACATAAACCTGAGCCTGGAACACAGTATCTACAAAAGTACTCATAAAATGCCAGCTAACTTTATTCTTAACGGGGTTCTGAAATAGGATGAAAACACTGAGATCATAAAGTGGGGGTTGGCTGGAAGAAGTAAAATCCAAAAGTTTGGTGGTGACCAGCTGCTAAAAGACACATCTGAGGTTTAAACCTTGAAAGGAGAGTATTGATCAAAAGAGATTAGTAAAATAGGAGGAAAAAGATTTGAAGGTACTGCTGGGGCCTATTTTATTACATTTCATTATTTTGTTACCCAAAGACAGATGCCAGAAATAGTCCTTATTAACATAATGGGACATTTCCCTTCTCTCTTGATCAAGTCTGGGGAGACTGTGGAGACAGTGTGTGGCAAGCACCAAAAGGGAAGTCCCCAGGGCTCATCCCAAAAGCTGCTTTACAGTTTGGCAAGAAGATGGACCAAAGGGCCTGTGAGTTATTCAAAGCCCTGCTCAAATCTCAGCTACTCTACAGAACATCCTTTGACGCCCAGCAGCTGCTCCCTCCTCCGGACTCCTATGACTGTAGCATGTGTGGTGGTCTCTCTCTCTCCAACTAGATTACAAACTCCATGAGGGCCTGGCAAGTTCGCCAACTCTCTGTACCCACCACAGACTGAACAAATGCAAACGCTGAGTGTTGTTTAGTGCCCCAGTGTCACTACTGGAAACTAGGGCTACTCCATGAAGTCACAACTAGGCTTATAAGGATGATTAACTGTTACCTGAGAACATGCTGGCAACCCCGAAGCTGTCCATAAGACCAGCTCTAGCACTCCAACCTTCTACTTAATGAGGAAGTGAGCAATGATTTCTCAAGCAGTAGGACTTTGGCAGTATCACACATCATTCACCTTTATTGAGTATCTTTGCCAAGTGTGCAAATACAAGCAAGAATACTTCTTGAGGAAGGGCTTATGGGACATTTGTGCACAATTAAAAAGAAAAACAAACAAGGAAGCCAGGCCCAGTGGCTCACACCTATAATTCCAGCACTTTGGGAGGCCAAGGCAGGTGCATCATCTGAGATCAGGAGTTTGAGACCAGCCTGGCCAATATGGTGAAACCCTGTGTCTACTAAAAATACAAAAGTTAGCAGGGTGTGGTGGTGGGTGCCTGTAATCCCAGTTACTTGGGAGGCTGAGGCAGGGGAATTGCTTGAACCTGGGAGGCAGAGGTTGCAGTGAGCTGAGATCGCGTCACTGCACTCCAGCCTGGGCGACAGAGTGAGACTCTGTCTCAAAAAAAACTGATTCAAAATAAACACGAATTGGGTCTTTTCTAAGTGAGATGCTAAAGTTAAAAGGAAACTATTATTTCAGAAATGTAACATATATGTATGCACATATATAAGAACAAATTATATATGTGCGTATACGGTTATGTATGTATATATGTGCATATACAGATGTATATATGTGCATATGTATTTTAAGATATCAAATGGGCCCACAGAAGATGCTTTCTCATCCTCCCCCTTTCCTTTATTTCCCACATTTTTAAATGGGGAAAAAGGCATATCTATTTTGAAACATACCAAGGAAAGTACAACACAATCGCACCAGCAAATAGTTAAGATAATGCTCATGCCAGTATCTTAACTATATTTTTAAAAAAGCAATATTCAAACAGCATATTAATTGTGAAATACAAAAATTGTTTTAAAATATCTCATATTTCCTGAACTTCAAAAAATAAATATGCAAAGTATATTCTACTGAATTGCAAAGATAAATTATAATGGCAACTTCATTCTGGATATGATTAACATGATATTATTAAAACCCAAAAATAATTTGGAATTCTATATAACTTGCTGAGTGATCTGGTATTTTACCTATGTCCCATCTAAAAAAATAAAATCTATGAGCCATACTGAAAACTATTTAATGATGGTAAAATTATGCAAATTTGGATAGCCAGAATGCTTATTTTCATAAGCTATTCTAGAATGAAGCAATTATACCAAAAATAGACATCTATGATCATCTTACCCCATGAGAGTGCTTTTCGAGGTCTGCTACCTAGAGCCCCCTTACCTGACACAGAGACGGCGTGTGTCCGCATGCCTTGCTTTTCGCTGTTGGCCAACCTGTGACAGACAAGAGCAAAGCTGTAAGCCCTGCAATTTCCCCAGGACCCCACCACTCGGCCTCATCAAGTAGGGAACTGCCTTGGATGAGGAAGACAAAATTTAGACAGGTGATTTCTTTAAAAATTGGATTCTATTAAAATAGCCAGGCTGCTTTAATGCTTTAAAGATCAGAAATTAAAATACACAACTGAAGGAATGTTGAACTGTTGTGAGAAAGATACTCTTGACAATAATTTAAAACAATGCAATACAATTTAATCTGGTATGAATAGGTTAAATAAAAATGTAAATGTAAACGCTACACAGTAAAGGATTGCCCCAAAGTTATAAGAGAAAAACCATACACCTGGAAGTGAATTTTGCTCTCTAAAACATAATATGAAATACTATAGGATGACTGGTCCTTCTTAAACTTACGGCATGTAAAAAATTATCAAGAAATATATTAATATGTACTATTACTTACATACTTAAAAAAGTAATCTCACTGTATCTTGCTACTTGCTTCATGAAATGGTTTAATGCTAGTTTTACATATTTACCCACAAAAAATAAAATTTTGGCCAAAAGTCTTTCTGCCATTTAAAAAATGCAAGTACAGTTAGTAAAACACAAAATACAGGGAAAAAAGGAACCACACAGTCTTTAGATGTCAAAGTTACCTGGTCTTTTTATAAAAGCAAACCTTTTCCAGATGAAATACTGACACTGAAAACAATATAGGTTGAATATCTCTTATTCAAAATGCTTGGAACTAGATAGAGTGTTTCAAATTTCAGATGTTTTGGATTTTGGAATGTCTGCATATACATAATGAGGAACCTAGGGGATAGGACCCAAGTCTAAACATGAAATCTGTTTATGTTTCATATACACCTTATACATGTAACCTGAAAGTAATTCCATACAATATTTTAAATAACTTTGTGCACAAAACAAAGATTTGACTGCAACCTGTTACACATGAGGTCAGGTGAGGAAGTTTCGACTTGCTGCAACATGTTGGTCTCAAAAAGTTTCAAATTTTGGAGCATTTTGAACTTTGAAGTTCCAGATTAGAAATGCTCAACTTGTACATCGTTTTGAAGCACTATAACTATTTAATGTGAAACTGTATAATCTCTATAATAATCACGGCAAACAGCCATAGACTTGTGTTCGTTTTACAGAATTCACCAAATATCTGAAATTTTATATCTTTAGTATAAAAATTTAATCAAAATTGTTTTCTAACAACTCATTACTTTCTCTTCCATTGCAGCTACATGATTTATCACAACTTACCTTTGAACTATATTGGGCAGTCAGAGGACACACATTTTAAATCAACAAATTACATCATTTCCTTCCTTGCTCTGTTGCCAAAACACTGGGGTTTTCCTTTGTCCACATCACAATCATGTATGCTGTCGCTAAGCAACTTTATCACGATAGCTTGGATTTCAGCACTTATCTGATCAATAGCAATAATGGTGTCCTGATGCTTTAAGATTTGTGGAAATTCCACTCTTGTAAAGTTTGCTTCATTTATTTAGTTTCCTGTATCTGTTAACACTTCTAATGTACTACCTTCCTCACTCACTTTCATACCTATGTTCACGATTCCTCTATATGTGTGTGTGTCTGTAAGAAATGGGGTGGAGTTTTACGAAGTCACCCAGACTAAAATGTGGTTGCTATTCACAGGCATGATCACAGTACACCATAGCCTCAAATTCCCGGGC
Source organism: Mandrillus leucophaeus (assembly GCF_000951045.1). NCBI lineage: Eukaryota > Metazoa > Chordata > Mammalia > Primates > Cercopithecidae > Mandrillus > Mandrillus leucophaeus. Next base: position 925,970 of record NW_012103932.1, read on the forward strand.
TTCAGTGATCCTCCTGCCTCAGCCTCAGAACCACAGGAACACACCACATTGACCAGCTTTGATTTTAATCCCAAAATTATCCCTTAACTTCCCACAACTAAAGGTACACTAAATAAACATTAGTTCCTGCCCTGATACGACCCCAAATGAACCTCTATCAGACACTGCTGATGCTGTAGAGTGCACTGTCCAAAGCTAGAGGTGCACCAGCCACTTGCAGACCCTGCCTGCGCGAGGCCCATAGTACTGCATATGACCTTGGCTGTCAGCAACTCGCCAGGTTGCCCAGGGAGGGCAGACAGGTTAAAAGGCCATGTTTAGGACTCTGGCAATTAATAACTAGAAACGATCATAGGAAAACATGATGGGGATGCTCTCCTGGCTTGTGGGTGGGTCAATGAGGTTTCTACAGGAAGTGATGTAGAATGAGACTTAGAAGATGAGTAGGGCTTAGTAAGGAAAAGCGGGTTGGAAGAAGAGTGAATCATGCAAAGACAAAATACTAGCAATGACCTTCAGGGAAAAGAAAGGATGTTTGCTCCCGGAATTCAAAAAAAAGTTCAGTGTACCTGAGGAATAGTATGAGGAGTAACAAAAACCAAGGCTAAACTGAGCAGGGAACAATCACATGGGCTCCTGAAAGCTAGGTTAAGAATACTGCAAAGTATCCTAAGAGCAAGAGTAGGTCACCTAAGATATTTAATTAGGAAAGCTTCCTCAAGCTGTATGTAGCACAGAGCACGGATAGGCTAAGGAGCAACACTGGACAGAGACTGATTTAGCAGAAGTACACAGAAAAGAGTTAATGTAGCAGGACTGTGACTGACTTTACACGATTGTCCCTTGCCTGGTATCTGGGAACTCGGATTTTCACGGAGTTGCCACCATCCCCTGACAGGTATGGTACACTACGCCTAAAATGTTTGTACAAAAAATGTGGTTTATGCTGAACTCTTGCTTTCCCTCTGGGAGTCTGGAGTTTGGATGCATGCCAGGCAGAGTGTGCACGTATAAAGAATCCCCAGTAAAAACCCTGGGCACCAAGTCTCTATCGAGCTTTCTCAGTAGGCAACATTTCACACAGGTCGTCATAATCCACTGCTGGGGAATTCAGAGTGTCCTGTGGCCTCCATTGGGAAAGGACCCTTGGAAGCTTCTGTCTGGTTTTCCCTGGACTTCACCCCATGCGCCTTCATCCTTTGCTGATTCTGCTTTGTATCTATCTGCTGTAATACATCATAGCTGAGTCTTGTGACTCAGATCTTGGGGACCCCCAACACAGGAGTGTACTTGGGTAGCCCAGATAGCTAAACACAGGGGAGACACAGTGGGAAGGTGGTGAAGCAGATGGATCCATTTAGAACATGGAACTGGAGGAAATAGTAATGGACTGGCTACGGAGAACAAGGAGAGGGACAGAACAAAGCTCAGGCCTTACCCTCTCTATTCCAGTGGCCTCTTAGGCTCACTGTTTCTCTTTAGTGTCTTGGAAAGTGCAAACATTTCTGCAAGCACTTACCACACAGCTATAACTGTGTGTTTACCTGTGTATCTGATTGCCTAGATTTTAGCACTCATATCTTAGTCCCCAGTTCCTAGCAAATTGGCTGAGAATATAAAATTATATAAGTTATTTTGGTATTACTATTTGATTCTTTTAATTTTGTAGATCAACACACCTACTATGAAATTCAGGAAATAAACAAGAAAATTAACATAAATCATTTCTTTTAATTTTCATACTTGTAAAATAGCCAGAATGCCACATATTTTCAGGTTCTTGTAAAGATTAGCAATAACATATGAAGCAAATGTTTAACAACAGGCTCTCGACATTATGATTATTCTTTAGCTCTCCCATAGAACTTAAAGGAAAAATTGAAACTTTTTGATTAAGACTAAATACTTAATAAAATTTAAAACTGACTTGATTTCTTTCTAGAATTGTTTCCTAGTTCCTTGATCATGTATATTGAATTTAATTTTTTTAGGAAAATGAATAAAGCATGGAAATTTCCTTAAACTTCCCAACAAAACAAAATAACAGTAAAAAAAAGCAGTACTTACTTTGGTATTGATGGCAAAGCCCGTTCACCTTCTGCGGGGAAAAAGACAAGAGATGTATAAGGCTCTTTTCACTCCTTTTGAAAAGATGGTGCCTAGATTCAGGGAGGAAGGATGAGGCCTATGTTGGTATTCCAGCAATGACCCTTTAAAGAAAGTTGCTACACTGTCTACCTTAGGTTCTCATGGTTTTATTTTCAATATTTATAACAAACATACACTGACTATTAGATACAATTGTTTAAAGGGTACTTGTTGCGGGAAGTCAGGGACCCCGAACGGAGGGACCAGCTGAAGCCGCGGCAGAAGAACATAAATTGTGAAGATTTCACGGACATTTATTAGTTCCCCAAATTAATACTTTTATAATTTCTTATGCCTGTATTTACTGCAGTCTCTGAACATAAATTGTGAAGATTTTGTGGACACTTATCACTTCCCCAATCAATACCCTTGTGATTTCCTATGCCTATCTTTACTTTAATCTCTTAATCCCTTCAGTCATCTTCTTCGTAAGCTGAGGAGGATGAATGTAGCCTCAGGACCCTGTGAGGACTGTGTAAACTGCACAAATTGTTTGTAGAGCATGTGTGTTTGAACAATATGAAATCTGGGCATCTTAAAAAAAGAACAGGTTAACAGCGATGTTCAGGGAACAAGAGAGGTAACTTAGAACTGGCCGGAACACAGCCATATTTCTCCTCTTTCAAAAGCAAATAGGAGAAATATCGCTGAATTCTTTTTCTCAGCAAGGAACATCCCTGAGAAACAGAATGCGCCCTGAGGGTAGGCCTATGAACAACCCCCTAAAGGCGTGCCATCTTTTATGGTCGAAGCTAAAGGGATGAAATAAGCCCCCATCTCCTGTAGCTGAAGGGATGAAACAAGCCCCGGTCTCCTGTACCACTCCCAGGCTTATTAGGACAAGGAAAATTCCCACCTAATAAATTCTGGTCAGGCAGGTTGTCTGCTCTCAAACCCTGTTTCCTGATAAGAGAAACTATTCCAATCAATAGAAAAAGAGGGAATCCTCCCTAACTCATTTTATGAGGCCAACATCATCCTGATACCAAAGCCTGGCAGAGACACA
>NW_012103932.1:931066-941874 GCF_000951045.1 Mandrillus leucophaeus
TGAACAATGAGATCACTTGGACTCGGGAAGGGAAACATCACACACTGGGGCCTATCAAGGGGAGAGGGGAGGGGGGAGGGATGGCATTGGGAGTTATATCTGATGTAAATGACGAGTTGATGGGTGCTGACGAGTTGATGGGTGCAGCACACCAACATGGCACAAGTATACATATAACAAACCTGCATGTTATGCACATGTACCCTAGAACTTAAAGTATAATAATAATTAAAAAAAAAGATGTTATCAATGACATTGTGTGCCCGAAACTTCATTAGCAATTTTAATTTCGCCCCATCCTGTGGTCCTATGATCTCGCCCTGCCTCCATTTGCTTTGTGATATTTTATTACCTTGTGAAGTATGTGATCTCTGTGACCCACATCCTATTCGTGCACTCTCTCCCCTTTTGAAAATCGCTAATAAAAAGTTGCTGGTTTTATGCTCAGGGAACATCACAGAATCTGCCAACATGTGACATCCAGCTTTAAATTTCTCTCTCTTGTGCTCTTTCCCTTTATTTCTCAAACTAGCCGAGACACTTAGGAAATAGAAAAGAACCCAGGTTAACCATCGGGAGTGGGTTCTCCCGATACATACGGCTTAATCCTAATAAAGAACTAAGATGCTAAGTTGGTAAAAGACTTCGTTCGCAGGAAACTAAAAGATGAATTAGTCAACACTCCTTGTCAAAGGACCAGGCATTTTGCATTTTGATAAAACTACTCACTAGTAACAACAGACAAACCTGTGCAGGAAGCACAGAGAAACAGAAGGAAAACAATTCCACAGGTGTGTGTGGCTGCCAATGGAATGAATGTATAAAAGAAGTCAAGTCTCGGAGCTGTCACCCAAAGGAGCCGTGCACGTGGCTGGCTGGAAAGTGAGCCAGGCAGCTATCTACAGAGTTCAGGGTGAGCTCCCTTTTTGCTGAGCAGGACACAGTGACTGGCTCATGCTGGCCTGACCACAGTGAAGCTGAGGACTTTGTTCAATGGTGAGGGAGACTCTTTCTTTCCTGCAGCCTTAATTTTGCAAACCAGGAAACATGGAGCCCTCCCTGGTTTAACCTCTTTAATTTGAATTAATGTAACAGCCCCCTAACCGGTCCTCTCTTCCAATCCATCTGAGCTAAATGATTTCAGAATAAACTTCCCAAATTACAAATTCATCAACCAAGCAAGTTATTATGCTTAACATTTTAGTGTCTCTCAAAAACTTTCAGGATGAGATTTAAACACCCCAAGCTTAATTTACGAGGCACTGCTTCACTTCTCTCAGCACACAAACATTGCTCTGGCTGTCATCTTTGCTTTGTGTCTGTAGAGTGGCATGGGAGGCTGAGGAGGCACCCATCTACCACTCACCACTCTCGTGCCCTTCTAGGCAGCTCCTTGGTGACACCTCTTGTGTAGTCACACTTGCTGTCCACAGTTCCTCTCCTTGCATTTGCCCTTGAATTCATTCTAATCGGTTCCCCCCACCCCCATACACGGAAAATACTCTTTCAGCATCTCCAATGACATCTGCCTTGCTAAACCCAATTGTTCACTTACAGTTAGCAATTAACACAGCTCATCACTCTGTCCTTCTGAGAGCTTCCCACCCTGGGCCTCCTGAACCTTGTACTATATTCTCATGGTTTTCTTCTGTCCTCTCAGGGCACCTCTTCTTCGTCTTCTTTATTGGTTCCTCCTTATCTCCCTGGCCTGAAGATTAGATAACCCAGTGCTCACACCTGTACCTCTTAACCTCACTTCCTTGGTAACCTCATCCAGTTTCAAAGCGTCAAATACCACCCACACTTTGCAGCTCCCAAACGCATACCTCTAGCTTGGACCTCTCGCCTGACCTGAACTTCTCCATCTGGTTGTCTACCTGACACCTCCCTCTGGATGTCTGAAGGTTGCTGGGACTTGTCGATATTCAGAACTGAGTCCTGGTGGGTGCACCTGCATACTACCCATTGTTCACGTGGAGCCAGCAGTCATCACAGGGCCTCGCTGCTCCCCAATCCATACCCAGTGTAGCAAATGCGAGGCTTTACTATCCAACTCTATCCAAAGTCCTCTTACTTGTCACTGTCATTCCAGAACCCCTGACCCAAACATCACTTGCCTACATCATGGTAATAGGCTCCTGATTGGTCCCTCTACTTTATCTGTACCCAGGCCGACCTACCGTGGTCTATTCTCAGCACGGCAGCCAGAGTACTTATTCTAGAACATAAACCAGATCACATTAACTCCTCTCTTCACACCCTCCAATGGCTTCCCAAATCACTGCGTACAACCCAAGGCCCTTACAATGCCTTTACATCCTGACCAACCATCAGCCCTGGGATCACCCCTCTAGGCATTCTAGTGACCTGGGTCTCTGCTGTTCCAGGTATGCTTCCTAGCACTCCCCAGCCTTTAATAGGGAATAGCCAGATATCCTTGTAGGTTCTGTTTTTAATCCCTTCAGGTGCGACTCTCTCAGTGGGACCTTCCCTGACAACCTTATTTAAAATTGTATCCCTTACGTTCTTCCCTGTCTTATTTTTCTCGATACAGCTCAACACCATTTGATATATTATATGCTACAGTATTTATTTTCTCTGTTAATTTACTGTTTATTGCATGTACGTCCTCACCTACAAGAAATTTCCATGCATGCAAAACCTTGTCTATTTTGTTTGCTGCTACAACCTCTATCCTAGAACTGTGCCTGGAAAATGGGAGGAGCTCAACAACTACATGTTGAAAGCATGCAATGTTTGGTCTGGCCAATCTGGCTTTTCGGTATTACTCGTCACTATTCCCTGATTCTATACTGCTGCACATTGTATTCCCCTGAACATACCACACATGCCTTGAAAGGTGCTCTTCCTTCATTCGGGTAGAAACATTCCTCAATATTTCAAAGCTCAATTCAAGTTCTATTTCCTGCAGGGAGCCCTTCCTGGAATACCTCAGTCTGCACTGAGTGGCATCCTCTATGTTTCTGCTGCATCCACAGAGTATTTGCCACATATCATACTTCTCCACAGACTATTCAACCTGCCTAAGGTTACGGTAAGACTTAAGCTGCCCAATGGCATCCCTAATACCTAGCGGAGTATCTGGCACTTGGGAGACTCTCCGACCACTGTTTGGTAAAGAAAGAAAAAAATCAGCCTAGGACCCCATGTTACTCCTTCTGAAAAACTGTTTAATTCTTCTAATTTGCAGAGATGGTTGTGAGGCTTAACGCTATATATATACAACTCACTGCACATCATAGGAATTCAAGCCAAACTGCAAGCCATCACTTGTTGACATTTTGAACATCTATTTCAAGCAAAATAACCAAGTCACACCAGGAAGACCAAATTCAGAGTAACTGAAAAGACCTGATAAGTTTATTATCCCATGAACATGGGATAAGTATGGTGGTGGTGCACTCACCACCAGCACCACCACCTTACTTATACCCAAACTGTTAATAATATAGCCTTTCAAATGACACATTAGTGTGATTTCTGTTTGCACGCTGTTGAAATTTCTGTTTCCTGAAAGAAAAAGGAATCCATTATTATATTTTTGGCTAATAGGAGACTTCCTAAGTAGCTGGGCGTGGGTAGAAAGGCAGGTATAAAGAAGGAGATAAGCAACAGAAGGATTCTGAGAGAATATTTTTATAAAGAGAATAATGGAATACAGAAAAATGGCAACAGACACCATCAGTAGAAGCAGCATTTAAGAAAACCCTAAGGACTCACTACCTAAAATGTCTAATTCTGGGAGTTAATGTTTTTGTTCAAATGTACTTCCATTCTTCTTAGAAGTCTCAACTGAAACTGGTGACTTAACTTACCAGACTTTTTAATGCTTATAAATACAAAAGTTTGGAGACATACACACACATTTACATGTAGGTTTTTAATACATTAATAGAGCTATTTTTTTAAACAGCTGCGTAGTATTACATCATGTATGCATACTCCCTCATTTATTAATTTTTGCTCATTTTTTGCTATTATAAACAATGCAATAGTGAATATCCTCCTCAGGTCAGTGGTTTGCATGACTGATTTCCAAGAGGCAGACAAATGGGCAGAGTACTCCTAAACTGTCTTCTGAAAATGTACCAATTTACAATGACACAAGCATGAGAGTGTATTCTCCAGAAGTCTTGCCAGTGGTGGTGATCAGGTTTCTTTAGTCAACGTAGTAAATATAAAATGAAATATATCACTGTATCCATATATTCACTGAACATTTGTGTGTCCATTCCTCTAAAAGGTAACCCATTTTTATACTAGCTTGCCTTTTACTGAATGAGCTGGAAGAATACTTGAAAATGAGAAATTTTAATTACTTGTTATATGTGTCATAGATATTTTCCCCTGTCATCATAGCTTTAAAAATGTTACCTTGTACTAAACGAATTGTTTTAATTATGTAATTGTGCTCACTTCAGCAGCACATAAGTGTTTTAATTATATAATTAAATATAACAATTTTATTTTTATATCTTTCGGAATTTGTCATGCTTAGAAGCATTCACTCCCTCCCTTGAAATGTACAGTATTCACCATCATTCTATACATAGAAAACCTACTTAAAATTATGTAATTACAACTCTATATTACACTATTCACTTTCCTCTGAAAAAATATTACTACAGAATTTTACTAACACTGCAAAATTGATTGTAAACTTTCTTTCAGGTAAGGTGTAGATTAGATAATGTCCTACAGTAAGGGCCAAGGTTATGCAGACTGTGGTGGAATGTAGTCCAGGACAATTTGGCTTGTGGCTCTTACTATGGTCTCCCCAGTAAAATCACCTTTTATTTTTATTTTTTTTTAATTAACTTATTTTTTTTAGATACAGTGTGCCCAGGATGGTCTCAGATACCTGGCCTCAGGGATTCTCCTGTGCAGCTGGAATTACAGACATGAGCCACTATGACAAGGTAATATCCCTTTTAAAAAGCACTTTATAAATCCAAAGTAACTACGGTAGATCAAAGAACTAACAAAATGCATCTGGGCACACCCAGTTCACATGTAGAATGTACTGATCACTTATTACTCTCATGCTATGTTATGCATATACACGTATACATGTATAAGTAGTTTATGATCTAGAGAAGACAGATGGGCATATATAATTATTATGTAAAGCATGTTTCCAGGAAAATGGTACATTAGAGTTGTAGAAACATGTTTAACATTTGAATTCTTAAAAAATCTCAATTAAAAGATGCACATGTGCTGTGTCAACATGTATTTCTAACTACAACCCACTAAAGATGTTTGATGTTTGCCTTTAATATTATTTTAACTAAGCAATATATCTTCACCTTAGGGATCTACGATGAAATAGTTATATAACACATAAACATGCTATGATTGAGAATAAGAAAATTATCAAGTTTAATAATTCATTTTATAAAGACAATATAAAATTGGAAACAACCAATACCCTATCTAGCTTTTCATGACAAGTATTTTCATTAATGCTCTTTTCATATGAACAAATAGCTTAAAAAGCATCACATTTCATGTTTTGATATCAAAATGTTTCTCCCTAGAGATCAAAAAAAGCTAGCTAATAGCGAAATCAATATAGGAAGATGTTTACGTTTTAAACATGGAAGGCTCATTTAATGCCTGACATACCAATGTTATTTTTAAATGTGTATTTCAAGGACCTTTTGGTAAACTGAAGATAAAAGATAAAAAATTGTTTACTAAAAAGAAAATGGTCAATCTATCACATTTAACATTTTTCCTAAATTGCTATCTTTATGTAAAGAAATTATCTGAAAACATTTAAATAATATTTATAAGGCATATACTCCTGTTTAAAGTATAAAGTGTGACACTGGAAGAAGAAAATGTCAAAAATAAAAATAAAAAATAAAGCACAAAGTGAAAAATCAAGACCTATAGCTGCAAAGGCTTTAACTGAGAGTAACTTTAGAGATTTCTGAAAGCAACTTCATTCCTCTGTTTTATACAAAGAAAACTTAGGAAAAATATACGAATAGGCCTTACTGGTGCGATCACTGTGGGAAAAACACTTTTTCTCTAGGAAAAGCCACGTCCTGGAATCACACAGATTTATGTTTACTCAGCGAAGGCTCATGGCTTCAGCTGCTGTTTTCAGGGCACGGCGCCATCACTTACCTCTTTTGAGATATATAAATAAAGGGTCCAATGACTCCTCTCTACAAAACACACAACACACACATATACCTCCCATGCAAACACCATCCCTTTCTCAAACTGCTTTGTAAACAGAGTACTTCCCTGCTGGGCAAGGCTGGATCCTCTGCATTTCTATCTGCTTCATTTGGGCTTTGGCCTTTTCTCTATCCTCATTACTGTTTAATACAATTCTGCTGACTTGAACACACACCACACAGCACCTCAGGATTTTTTTTTCCCTCTACAATCATCCTAGTCACTGAGGTGAGTGCTAGAAAGGGTCTTGGCAATAAGGACAAAACCCACATTCAGAGTCCCCACTTCCACAGTGTGAGGTCCTTTACAGTTACTCTTTGGGACGTGTCTAACAACCCTACAAAGTAGGTATCATTCTTTCACAGATGAGGTATCTCAAAGTCTAGGTTAATACAGTGTCAAGATCAGACTAAACTAGTAGCAACAACAGGAACAACAATATAACTAAAATCTATGAGCATCAAGTGTGCTAGGCATAGTTCCAAGCCTATAAACAAATAAGTCCTTTATCCTCCTAATACCATAGAAGACAGTTACTGTTCTTCATCTTTGACAGATAACAGAACTGAGGCACAGAAAAGTAATTTATAGATGGTGTCACAGAGGACTCATGATTTGAACTTAAGTCCCATAATTTCCAAATTCAGTCTTTTCCTGCTTCACATTATGTATGCTATTATCCTGCTGGGAATATTTTCATTTGATTCTTTCAGAAATCCAAATCCTCAAAAGCATTCCTCATTATATGCTTGCAGAAACTCCGCACCGTTTTCATAGTGATGTTTCTAGGATATTTATTCATTCTAATCTTTGATTTTTTAAAGATTCATCACTTAGAATGTATTTTATTCTTCAAATGGTCTAAGCTTTTGAGATATATAAGAAAAAATAGAAAGGATACTTTATTTACAGTGAGTTACAAGGGATTCCTTTTTTTAAACCCAGAATTTTATTTAAACCCAAAAGTTTAAAAATACTAATGTATTTAAAAATAGTAATGGTAATTTAGAAAATCCTCTAAGTAGGTAGCTCAAAACACATACAATGTTTTTTTTTAGGCTCTATTCAAACCCAGCTCCCAGCTTGTGTAAGGTGTGAAATGGATCACCATCCCTAGAAAAGTAAGTACTCAGATTATACTGAGTTGAATTATTCATTTGGTTTTCATTTTTACAGTTACCTAAAAGAGGATAAACAGGCTGTTAGGGGCAAGCTCAGCTAAATATTTGGTAGAAATGTAATTGGGAATGCTCAGAAACAGCACCTCACCTTTCTGGGGTCTGATGATAAATGACTGCGAGGCTCCATTCACCAGCCGGCAATACCCATCTATCAGGTCAGCCATATTCTCCGCAATGGTTAGGGATGGTGCCGTCACTGTCAGAGGCTAAAGGAGAATAGACCAAGAAAACAGACTTTATTGTTCTTCCCTGTAAGCAAAGGGCAGCTGTGCTATGACATCAGACATCTCTATACACTTGAAAACAGAGAAGAGTGGGAATGAAACAAGATTTGTCATAAGATTTGAGAAAGGAAATCTGATATTTAAGGACATTATTCCTAGAATATATGACAAACGCAAACCCAGATGAAAACAGAAAAATCTTTTAAACGGGGGCTCTAGAATAAATATAGATGAAAAAAATATTTTCCTTCAGAATGTCTGGCCCCTCTGGCATACTCCAGTTAAGGGAAGAATTTAGACAACCAGCAAGTTAAAGTATGACTTCTATCAGAAATTCATGTGGACTAAATTTTTTATCAACCATCCATCTTAATTTCTAATGTAAAAGAAAATTAGTATTTGTTTAATCTCCAGAATCAACAAGAGTTCCTAGAGCCCCTCAGATGTCACCAAACTCACAGAAACACAGGGCAGAAGAGTGATGAGGCATCCGCCTAAGAGAGGAGTGCTGCAAATAAAGCCACCCAGAGAACTGGCCATAACAGACCAAAGAATCCTGGTGTGCTGATGGAAACAGATGAGCTTCAAAAAACATGCTTTACACACCAGCACAACCGTGTGTGCCACCAGACTGTCCAGATCCTTTCACACATGAGTGTATTTTCTCCATCTTGCAGAAAGGACCACATTAGGCAGCATTTGCCAAATGGCTCTTTCTCATGCCACTTGTTTTAAATCACTGTTGCCTGTTAAGAATATAGGCTTTGGATCCAGACTGTTTGGGTATGAACCCCATCTCTGTCAATTACTTGATGTGGCCAACCTGTTATGCCCCAGTTTCCTCAACTACAGAATGGGGTTAACCAAAGTATATCAAAGCATCTACTTCCTTGGTTGTGAGAATGACACAGCTTCTCTTGGCTTCTGCATAAAGAACCATGGGTAGCATGTGCCCAGTATCAGGTACTGCTGCTGTTATAATTATTATAATCATACAATAATAATTATTATAATCACGTAATAATTATTTCTACCCAGAGCATACCATGGACAACACAGTGTGGAAATTAACTCAGTTTACAGTATATATACAGTCAATGCACCACATAACAACGTTCTGGTCAATGATGGTCCACATATACAATGGTGGTTCCATAAGATTTATATAATGGAGCTAAGAATTCCTATTGCCGGGTATGCCATAGCCATCCTGAAGTTGTAATGCTCATGTTTGTGGTGAAGCTGCTGTAAAAAAATCTACTGTGCTGCCAGTCTTATAAAAGTACAGCACATACAACTATGGACAGCACATAATACTGGATAATGACTATGTTACTGGTTTATGTATTTACTGTTTTTTTTTTTTTAAATAGAGTGTATTTTTACTTATTTTTTTTTTTAAAAGTTAATTGTAAAACAGTCTCGCGCAGGGCTTCTAGGCAGTATTCCAGAAGGCAGCACTGATCTCATAGGAGGTGACAGCTTCATGGGTTACTGCCCTTGAAGACCTCCCAGTGGGACAAGATGCGGAGGTAGAAGATGGTGATATGGATATTCCTGACCTTATGTAGGCCTAGGCTAGTGTGTATGATTGTGTCTTACTTTTTAACAAAAATTTTAAAAAGTAAAAAATACAGAAAATCATTTTAAAACTAGAAAAAAGCTTACACAATAAGTATGTAAAAAAAGAAAATATTTTTGTACAGCTGTACAATATATTTAAAACTGTTATTACGAGTCAAAAAAGCTGAAAAAAATCAGTTTATAAAATATAAAAGTTACAGTAAGCTAATATTTACTACTAAAGAAAAAGGTTTTAACAAGAAATTGAAGTATATGGTGTATACTTCATATACAGTATGTACAGTGTTTATAGTCTACAGTAGTGCACAGTAATGTCGTAGATCTTCACATTCACCCTCCATTCACTCACTGACTCACCCACAGCAGCTTCCAATCCTGCAAGCTACACTCATGGTAAGGGCTCTATACAGGTATACCATTTTTTATCTTTTATACTGTATTTTTACTGTGCCTTTTCTATGTTTACATATATTTAGAGATACAAATACCACTGTGTTACAATTGCCTGAATTATTCAGTATAATAATATGCTATACAGGTTTGTAGCTTAGGGGCAACAGGCTATATTGTATAGCCTAGGTGTATGGCAGGCTACAACCATCTTAGGTTTGTGTAAGAACAGTCTCTGATGTTTGCATAACAAAGAAATCAGGGAATTAGGTATTTCTCTGAATGTATCTGTTGTTAAGCAAAACATGACTGTACATATAATTCCAAGAAGTTAATTTCCTTGGTACTTGATGATAATCCTTTTTTTTTTTTTTTTTGAGACACAGTCTTGCTCTGTCACCCAGGGTGGAGTGCAGTTGTGCCATCTTGGCTCATGGCAACCTCTGCCTCCAGGGTTCAAAAGATTCTTGTGCCTCAGCCTCGCAAGTAGCTGGGATTACACGTGTGCACCACCATGCCTGGTTTATCTTTGTATTTTTAATAGAGACAGGGTTTCACCATGTGACCCCACGCCTCTAGTGAACAGCCCTCCCTAGCCTCCCAAAGTGCTGGGATTACAGGTGTGGGCCATGGTACCTGGCCTGATTATAATCTTTAATCATCATTATCTTTACAATAATGTTCTTGAATGATTTTTAAATCTGTCTCCTGTCCTATTCTTGGGGATATTTAATCATTATTATTTGTAATGTAACCCTTTCAATATGTAAGAAAGTTGTGATTCTGATGATCCATGAAAACTTCATCCTTTTCATAAAGAAGTCAATAGTTCTAAAACACCACTATGTTACCATTTTCCCTTAATGATGAATGTAACAGTTCCTTACCTCGGGTGCACCTGCTATTTTTAGTTGTAGCATTCCTTTTCTGTCCTTATCTTCACTGTTTGAATACTGAATGGTCTGCACTTGAGTGAAGTCAGCAAGATGTGTGGGCTATAAAAAGGAAAGGTAAAATCTTTAGACTACGGATAAAAAACTCATTTCACGGAGTCTGTAAATGTTCTGTGAAATCCTTGTTGTCCTGAAAACATCCTCCCTAAGACTGAAGGTCTGGGGAAAAAACCAGATTCTCCATGCCCCAGGGGAGCAGCCATGAGACTGTCTCCTGCACTTCAAGGTCAGGTCCAGGTCTGCTCTCTGTGATGTGCTGA
>NW_012103932.1:941924-949699 GCF_000951045.1 Mandrillus leucophaeus
AGATTCTTGTGCCTCAGCCTCGCAAGTAGCTGGGATTACACGTGTGCACCACCATGCCTGGTTTATCTTTGTATTTTTAATAGAGACAGGGTTTCACCATGTGACCCCACGCCTCTAGTGAACAGCCCTCCCTAGCCTCCCAAAGTGCTGGGATTACAGGTGTGGGCCATGGTACCTGGCCTGATTATAATCTTTAATCATCATTATCTTTACAATAATGTTCTTGAATGATTTTTAAATCTGTCTCCTGTCCTATTCTTGGGGATATTTAATCATTATTATTTGTAATGTAACCCTTTCAATATGTAAGAAAGTTGTGATTCTGATGATCCATGAAAACTTCATCCTTTTCATAAAGAAGTCAATAGTTCTAAAACACCACTATGTTACCATTTTCCCTTAATGATGAATGTAACAGTTCCTTACCTCGGGTGCACCTGCTATTTTTAGTTGTAGCATTCCTTTTCTGTCCTTATCTTCACTGTTTGAATACTGAATGGTCTGCACTTGAGTGAAGTCAGCAAGATGTGTGGGCTATAAAAAGGAAAGGTAAAATCTTTAGACTACGGATAAAAAACTCATTTCACGGAGTCTGTAAATGTTCTGTGAAATCCTTGTTGTCCTGAAAACATCCTCCCTAAGACTGAAGGTCTGGGGAAAAAACCAGATTCTCCATGCCCCAGGGGAGCAGCCATGAGACTGTCTCCTGCACTTCAAGGTCAGGTCCAGGTCTGCTCTCTGTGATGTGCTGACGAGACCCATATGTGAGTCGGATGAGTGAGAGTACAGTTACCACCGAGAGAGAACAGAAGATAAAGGAAGGAGGGAAGCTGAAGCAACCTTTGGCCTGACTCGTTTGCCAGCCTGGGAGGAAACATATGGAATTCTTAGAGAGAACATTCTGCTCCCATTCCCAAAGAAAGAGGATCTGGGATTACTCTTCATGCACCCTGGGCTACAGTAAGTTCTAAAACTTGCTGGAGTTCTGTAGCTAGGGAGACAGTAGGTATCCAAAGGGCCCTTCCCAATACAGAATAACCTCTTAAGACATGCCAGGAGAGTCTATGGTCATTTTCCTAAATAGTATAAACTTTTGCTTCTTTTTTTTTCTTTTCCTTCTATTACTGCTGCACAAATTAATAAACACTCTCCTTCTTAAAAAGAAAAAAAATAGAGTTGGGAGCAATGGCTCACATCTATAATCCCAGTACTTTGAGGGGCTGAGGTGGGATGATCCCTTGAGGCCAGGAGTTCAAGCAGCCTGGGCAAAATAGTGAGACCCTTTCTCTACCAGAAAAAAAAAAAAAAAAAAATTAGCTAGGCATGGTGGTCTGTGCCTGTAGACCCAGCTACTTAGGAGGCTGAGTCTGCACCAGTGCACTCTAGCTTGGGCAACTCAGTGAGACCCTTCCTCAAAAAAATACATATAGAAGATACATGTATCTTCCACCCTTCTAGCATCTCATGAGGATGATCATTTTGCATGTGAAGATTCCTATACATTTCTTCAAAACAGTTTGCTTGCTTAAGGCCACTCTGACAGCTAATACCCCTTCTCATTTCATGGAGAACAGACGATGCCACTACAACTGAGTTGGAGTTGTTCAAAAAAAGATTCACACTGAGCTGCCCTTCCCAGCAAAGCATCTTCCTGCGCTGTTTGTAGGGACGTATGTTTTGCGGGGCTCCTGTCTTCCCCCAGGAGGCCACAGGCAGTCCTCCATTCTCTGGGCCTAGGCTTCCCCACAGCATGTCCCACAGTCCCTCTGCATATTCTTCCCGCTTATCCTCTGGGACATCCTGCCCTTTTGGGGTTTCTTCCATCTCATTGGTCTCTCTTTCCCAGTTCTTTTTATTGGCTTCTCTCCTACTCAATCTATAAATGTGAAAGGGCTGCACAGCTCTGTGCTGGGTGGGCCCTGTTATTCCCCCTAGTTGTGCCATGGCAAACGAATACCATACAGTCCTGGCGCATTAAGTACCATCTCCAGCCCTGACATCTCCCTGGAACTCAGACTCATGCATCCAACTCCCTATGTCATATTACCACATGGGTGTCTGCGAGAGATTACTAACAACATAGTCAAAAGGGTACTCTCTCAAAACATGTTCTTCCTCCAGGCTTCCTGACTTCAATAAAAAGCATCACATTTGGCCGGGCGCGGTGGCTCACGCTTGTAATCCCAGCACTTTGGTAGGATGAGGCGAGCGGATCATGAGGTCAGGAGATTGAGACCATCCTGGTCAACACAGTGAAACCCCGTCTCTACTAAAAATAAAAAAATTAGCTGGGCGTGGTGGCATGTGCCGTAATCACAGCTACTCGGCAGGCTGAGGCAGGAGAAACACTTGAACCACAGAGTTGGAGACTGCAGTGAGCCGAGATCATGCCACTACACTCCAGCCTGGATAAAGCAAAACTGTGTCTCAAAAAAAATAAATTAAAAAAAAAAAAAAAAAAGGATCATACTCAACCAGATCCTGAGCCAAAAAATAAAAACAAAAATAAAGGCATTCTCACTGATTCTTCTCCCTTTCCCCATTATCCAATCTCTCCACAAGTCCCTGGCAACTTCAGCTCCAAACATCCAGAATCCATGTGTTTATTATTTCCCATCTTCACAGTTGTCACTATGGTCCAGGCCACCATATGATATTCTGCTTAGAGTCCTGCCATTTTTCCTAACTGGTTTCCCTTCATCCATGCTACAGTATAATGTCCCTACCTGGAAGCCAGACCATATCACTCCCCTGCCTAAAAAGGTACAATACAAAGCATCATAACTTACATGATTTACACAGCATGACTTCTATCAGCAAACTGTCTACATGATTTGACCCCTGCCTGCCTCTCTGACCTAATTTACTGTTAGGATCTTGTCTTGATGATATGTGCTCTAGTTTCATTGGGGTAGAACCATTTCAGGGGTGGGCTGTTTTTAGCTGACCAAATAATAAGGAATATGAAAGATAACCAAGGGTGCTAGATGTCACGTGAAGCATGGGTAATTCCTGCACAATAAAAAATTGTCCTGTATCCTCAATGGCTTTCAAATATCCTGGTGTGTATTTATGTCAGTGCAAAATTTGACTCTAGAAACAAAGTCTGTTTAAAACCACAAAGTATGCTCTGCATTGAATTTTCCAGCAACGCAACTTATGTGTAACGCAAGGGAATCCTATATTATGCTGTTTTTGAAGTTTTATTAAGAGTCGCTCACCGTTTTGGAGAATGACACCACCAAGGGTAAGACTTGCTATAGTTATTTTGGTCAGTGACACAATGCACCTGTATCAGTTTGCATCTGTAGCTACTGCATGCACGTATGTAACAGAAGATGTCAGAGGCTCCTTCCAACAGACTGAGAGCTGAACATCATTATGTTGGTGGTGACACATGAAATGAGGAATACTATCTCAATTAGTCCTTGTTATTGCTATCTCATAATTTAAGAAAAAATTCCAAGGCATAGTAAGACATCTAGATTATGGAAATTACATTTTTTAAAATTGTTTTTCTGCCTCATTCTGGCATTATTCCCCAAGGTCAGCCACATTAATTTTCCCTATCACTTTCCTATCCCATTTGTATGGAGTGACTTCTGATTGCCCTCCCTCAAATTAAAAGTCATTACTAAGTGGGTGCATCTGACTATAGTGCCTTCCAATGTATTGTGCTGAACTTTTAGATACTGATAAGAGATTTTAAAAAATTATTTGAGTAGGGGAATAACATGCTCTGTAATTTTAATTTCAGGATAGCAAAAGATAATTTAAAACATGTTATAAAGAGAACAGGGTTAACAGGGGCTGGCAGTGCCCACCTACTCTAAATCAAACACTCAGATACTCTCTCTCATACCACCCTACTATAGCCCTTTAGCACAATCACATTATTTATATTGCTTATTTTCTTTCTTATATCCTATTTTATAACTAGAAGGAAAGTCCCATGAGGATGGGAGTATCATGTCCACCTTGTCCACTACCAGATCACACGGAAGCAGGGCCATGCCTGGCATGTAAGTGAATGAAGTATGAGAAGTTATTAGGTGCGAGACTGTGTTCCAAGTATCAGAAATACGGCAGCAAACAATGATAACATGAATCCAGACTTGAAACAAATATTGCACAAGTAAACCATTACAACTGTGATAAGGACTATAATAAAGCAATACACGGTGCTGTATAAAAATATCTAATTTACTGGGAAGGAGAGAAGGGAGGAAATAGAGCCTCAGAAAAAGTTTCACTGCAAAAAAGAGAATAAGACTTGGGCAACACAAGCTTAAGACCAGGTATATTACATAAAGGTACAACACTGCACCACCAGAATCTAGCCTACCACTTAGCACAAGGCAGCTGTACACAATATATATGCAAAATGACTAAGGTAACACTCAAGATAGGCATGTAAATGGTCATTACAAGGGCAAAAAGAGAGGGAAAGGGCACTTGAGGATGTGCTGTTCAATTGGTGGCAGGAAGCCACACACAGCTATGGAGTACCCAGTGGTATGTGGCTCCTCCAGGCTGAGACACGCTGGCAGGGTACAATGCATGCCAGATTTCAAAAACTTGGAATGATAAAAATAAGATAAAGTCTTGGGAATTCTTATACTGATTATATGTTGAAATGATGATATATTGGATATACTGGATCAAATAAAATATATTAAAATTAATTTCACCTGTCTTTTTACCTTTTTAAATGTGGTTACTAGAAAAATTTAAATTACCTATGAGGCTTGCATCATGCTGCTGTTGGACAGCACTGAGAAGTCCAGTAAAGTAGATAAGGACTCAGAAGTACCCAGTGGGTTTATCTACAGGAGGATCACTGTTATCCTTGGCAAGGCATTGGGGCATGGACGATGGTGGAATAACGGCAGTAGGCAGGAAAGGTCTGGTTGAAGCAGGTTGAAGAGATAATGGGAAGAATTGTAGGCAATGCAGTTAGATAATCTGTCAAGAAGTTTTGCAATAAATGACAGGCAACCAGGGAGAGAGAGGGACACAGGGCTAAAAGAGGGCATTTTAGGACAAGAGAAACTATACATTTTTCTATGCTGACAGAAATGTCTGCTGCTACAGGAAAGAGTGGGCAGAATTGAAGAATTACCATGAACAGGTAAGATGGGATAGAAGCCATTACCTAGCAAAGGGTTGGTCTCATTCAGGAACATGAAGTTCACCCATGGGAGGCAGAAAAAAACGAGGAGGAGGAGGAGTGTGGCAGGGAAATGTGAGAAGTGCAGTGTATGGAATCTTCTGGGGGATCTATCCTGATTGCTCCAGTCTTGCTTTCTTCTACTTTATGTAACAAATACTTCTTATTTCATAGGCACAGAGGTCCTTATAAACTCAAATGGAAAACATATATATATTTTCAAGGAATATTTACAAAAATCATACGCTTGGCCATAAAGAAGATCTTAACAAATGTGAAACAGTTAACATTTAAAAATCATATTACCTGCTCATAAGCCAATATGAAATTTTTGGCTCATAATATGCTCATAGAAATAAAAATGAGATAAAACCCCAGGGCTACTGGAAACTTAATTAATATTCTTCTAAATAATGCTATAATGAAAAAGAGAAATAAAAATAAAATTTTTGTTGTTGTTTTTTTTTTGAGATGGAGTCTCGCTCTGTCATCCAGCCTGGAGAGAAGCAGTAAGTGCAGTCTCTGCTCACTGCAGCCTTTGCCTCCCGCGTTCAAGCGATTCTCCTGCCTCAGTGTCCTGAAGTAGCTGGGACTATAGGCGCCATCACGCCTGGCTAATTTTTGTATTTTTAGTAGAGACGGGGTTTCACCATGTTGGCCAGGCTGGTCTCAGACTTCTGACCTCAAGTGATACGCCTGCCTCGGCCTCCCAAAGTGCTGGGATTACAGGCGTGAGCCACTGTGCCTGGCCAAAGATAAAATTTCAAATGAGTATACAGAAATACAGTGAAAAGAAGAATACCACATACCTAGAAAGGTAAGACACATTCAAAGTTGTGCAAGAAGAAAATGGCCTCCAATGTAAACAAGAATACATTTTAAAGATGCACTTAAAGGGAAGAGCACAATAAAAGGACAAAAATAATGAAGATACTACAAAAACATAATTAATGAAGAAAAATACTGAAATCAATGAAAATGAATAGTACTGCTGCAATAAATCACTAAACTTGTCCTTCAAAAAACAATTAGAATAGATAGATAGACCTTTACAAGTCTGAAAAAGAGCCAAATCAAAAGAGCTTAGGCATGAAACAGGAATATAGAGACAAAGTTACTGGAAAGATTTTAAGAGAACTATGAGAGGCAACTCTATGGCAGCAAGATGAAAATGTAGAGAAATGGATAATATGCTAAATTACCAAAGCTGACACAAGTGGAAAATCTGGATAGATCTATTACTATTAGGCCAGGCACAGTGGTTCACGCCTGTCATCTCAGCACTTTGGGAGAATGGGGTGGGCAGATTACTTGAGCCCAGGAGTTTGAGACCAGCTTGGGCAACATGGAAAAACTCCCTCTCTACAAAAAAATACAAAAATTAGCCGGGTGTGATGGTGTGTACCTGTAGTCCCAGCTACCTGGGAGACTGAGGCAGGAGAACTGCTTGAGCCCAGGAGGCAGAGGTTGCAGTAACCCATGATCGTGTCACTGCATTCCAGCCTGGGTGACAGGGTGAGACCCTGTCTCAAAAAAGATCTATTACTATTGAAGTGATTAAAAAGATAAACACCTACCATTTAAAAAGGCATCATGTTGTTACATAGATCAATTCTACCTAATCTTTAAAAAACATGCAATTTCAATTTGAACTAAAATATTTCAGGTCATTAAAAACCACCAGAGAGAGGGAAGGCACCGAGAGTGGATGAAGGAAAGACACAGATGCTTGGCTGAAGGGGAGGAAGCTGGGAACCCTGCAAGAGGCTACGGTGCACCAAGACTCATTCCTGGCCCACAATTACCCTGGGGGAATGGGTGAGTGGAACTGGCAAGGAGCAACCTGCTCTCACTATGGGCCTCTTAAATCCCAGCATGGGGCCCCTCAACTACTACGGACACTTGAGGTCGCGGGGAGAGCTGCTTAGAGAAGTGGTAGGGATAGCAGCCAGCTGAGGTGGAGACCAGAGGGTTTGGTGCAGGAGCGTCTGTAGTGGAACACAGCCAGGGAAGCCCTGACTTGCTCCCATAAGAGACTTTAGCCCTAGGGGAACTGTTGGACCTGAACTCTGCAAGGTGAGCTTACCTATCAGAAGGGGGTTAGTCCGACCTGAGCACCCTTGGGCTTCTGGCTTCTCCTAGGGCCCCAGCCTGACCATGCCGGCTTGCAAGGTAGTCTTGGGTGCCCTGGGGGCCCACATCATAGCTCCTGCAGTGGCTGACCAGCAGAGGGCTCCAGCTGACCAGCAGAGGGCTCCAGCGGGGCAGCCCCCATTGCCACACACCAGCCCACCCGCTCCCTCCCTACACTGCAAATTCCTCTAGCCCACAGCAATCCCTAACAGAGTTTTGCTGGCACCTGTGTGTGCAGGCAGGTATTGCCTGCCGTGCCTCACCAGTATATGTGTGCACGCAACCCCCAAACTTACCCATGCCTGATTGCCACCTCAGTTGGAGCCTTGGCAGGCACAGAGCCAAAGAGCCCTGCCTCCACTGACAGCACCCCACGTTTATGTCAACATTACCCCAAGAGTGAAAGCAGGCACAGAGAACAGCAGATTCTCCTCTACCCTGAGCAAACGCCCATGCTTACAGCACACAGAGT
>NW_012103932.1:950449-952709 GCF_000951045.1 Mandrillus leucophaeus
GCCACAGGATGGAAAGAACCACTGCAAGAACTCTAACAACTCAAAAAGCCAGAGTGCCTTCTTTTCTCTAAATGACCACACCACCTCTCGAGCAAGGGTTCTGAACTGGGCTGAGATGGCTGAAATGACAGAAATACACTTCAGAATATAGATAGGAATGAAGATCATTGACATGTAGGAGTACATTGAAACCCAATCCAAGGAAGCTAAGAATCACAGTAAAACAATACAGGAGCTGAGAGAAAAAAATAACCAGAATAGAAAAGAACATAATCAACCTGATGGACCTGAAAAGCACACTACAAAGATTTCATAATGCAACCATAAAGTATTAATAGCATAACAGACCAAGTTTAGGACAGAATTTCAGAGCTTGAAAACTGTCTTTCTAAAATAGGACAGTCAGAAAAGAACAGAGCAAAAAGAATGAAAAGGAATGAAGAAAGCCTCTG
Organism: Mandrillus leucophaeus; assembly: GCF_000951045.1. Lineage (NCBI taxonomy): Eukaryota > Metazoa > Chordata > Mammalia > Primates > Cercopithecidae > Mandrillus > Mandrillus leucophaeus. The sequence continues at coordinate 950,902 of NW_012103932.1, forward strand.
TGAAATATGGGATTATGTAAAGAGACCAAATCTATGTCTCACTGGTGTCCTTGAAAGAGCTAGGCAGAGTGTAAGCAACTAGGAAAACATATATCAGGACATGATCCATGAAAACTTCCAACCTAGCGAGAGAGGTCAACATTCAAATTCAGGAAAGGCAGAGTAAGATATTCCAAGAGAAGATCATTCCCAAGACACATCATCATGAAATTCTTCAAGGTGAAAATGAAAGAAAAAATGTTAAAGGAAACTAGAAGGGCCAGGTCAGCTGCAAAGGAAGGCCCATCAGATAAACAGCAGACCTCTCAGTAGAAACTCTACAAGCCAGAAGAGATTGGGGGCCAACATTCAACATTCTGGAAGAAATTCCAACCCAAAATTTTATAATTCCAGCCAAACTAGGCTTCATAAAGAAAGGAGATATAAGATCCTTTTCAGACAAGCAAATGCTGAAGAAATTTGTTACCATGAGACCTGCCTTACAAGAGCTCCTGAAAAGAGCACTAAATATGGAAAGGAAAGACCGTTACCAACCATTACAAAAACACACTGAAGTACACAGACCAGTGACACTACAAAGCAACCACACAAACAAGTCTGCCCAATAACCAGCTAATACCATGATGGCAGGATCAAATCCACACATATCAATACTAACCTTGAATGTTAATGGACTAAATGCCCCCATTAAAAGACACAGAACTGGATAAAGAACCAAGATTCATTGGTATGCTGTCTTCAAAATACCTATCTCACATGCAATGACACACACAGGCTCAAAACAAAGGAATGGAGAAAAATCTATCATTCAAATGGAAAGTAGAAAAAAACAGGGGTTACAATCTTAATTTCAGACAAAGCAGACTTTAAACCAACACAGATAAAAAAGACAAAGAAGGACAGTACATAATGCTAAAGGGTTCAATTCAACAAGAAGACCTAACTATCCTAAATATATAAAAAACCAAACAGCAGCACTGATAATAATAAACCAAATTCTTAGAGACTTTCAAAGAGACTGAGACTCCTAGGCAATAATAGTGGGAGACTTCAACGCCCCACTGACAATATTACGTACATCACTGAGACAGGAAATTAACAAACATATTCATGATTTGAATTCAACATTGGATCAAATGGGCCTGATAGACATCTACAGAACTCTCCACCCCAAAGCAATAAAATATGTATTCATCTCATCACCATATGGCACATACTCTAACATCAATTATATAATTGAACACGAAACACTGTTCAGCAAATGCAAAAGAACTGAAATCATAACAACCATTCTCTCAGAGCACAGCACAGCCAAATTAGAAATCAAGACTAAGACATTTGCTCAAAACCACACCATTACCTGGAAATTGAATAACCTGCTCCCGAATGACTTTTGAGTAAATAATGACATTAAGGCAGAAATCAAGAAGTTCTTTGAAATGAACGAGAACCAAGACACAATGTACCAGAATCTCTGGGACACAGGTAAGGCAGTGTGAAGAGGTAAATTTGGAGTACTCAGCAAATGCAAAAGAACTGAAATCATAATAAACATTCTCTCAGAGCACAGCACAGCCAAATTAGAAATCAAGACTAAGAAATTTGCTCAAAACCACACAATTACATGGAGATTGAACAACCTGCTCCCGAATGACTTTTGGGTAAATAATAAAATTAAGGCAGAAATCAAGAAGTGACTTGAAATGAATGAGAACCAAGAGACAATGTACCAGAATCTCTGGGACACAGGTAAGGCAGTGTTAACAGGTAAATCTATAGCACTAAATGCTCACATCAAAAAGTTAGAT
>NW_012103932.1:957109-959117 GCF_000951045.1 Mandrillus leucophaeus
GGGCCTCTTAAATCCCAGCATGGGGCCCCTCAACTACTACGGACACTTGAGGTCGCGGGGAGAGCTGCTTAGAGAAGTGGTAGGGATAGCAGCCAGCTGAGGTGGAGACCAGAGGGTTTGGTGCAGGAGCGTCTGTAGTGGAACACAGCCAGGGAAGCCCTGACTTGCTCCCATAAGAGACTTAAGCCCTAGGGGAACTGTTGGACCTGAACTCTGCAAGGTGAGCTTACCTATCAGAAGGGGGTTAGTCCGACCTGAGCACCCTTGGGCTTCTGGCTTCTCCTAGGGCCCCAGCCTGAACATGCCGGCTTGCAGGGTAGTCTTGGGTGCCCTGGGGGCCCACATCATAGCTCCTGCAGTGGCTGACCAGCAGAGGGCTCCAGCTGACCAGCAGAGGGCTCCAGCGGGGCAGCCCCCATTGCCACACACCAGACCACCCGCTCCCTCCCTACACTGCAAATTCCTCTAGCCCACAGCAATCCCTAACAGAGTTTTGCTGGCACCTGTGTGTGCAGGCAGGTATTGCCTGCCGTGCCTCACCAGTATATGTGTGCACGCAACCCCCAAACTTACCCATGCCTGATTGCCACCTCAGTTGGAGCCTTGGCAGGCACAGAGCCAAAGAGCCCTGCCTCCACTGCCAGCACCCCACGTTTATGTCAACATTACCCCAAGAGTGAAAGCAGGCACAGAGAACAGCAGATTCTCCTCTACCCTGAGCAAACGCCCATGCTTACAGCACACAGAGTGCACACACAGACCTGGACCTGCCAGCAACCCAACCCTGTGCTATCACCACCACCAGCACCAATGCTGCACAGTTGCCAACAGGCACCCCCCCACCCAAACCACGCTGCTACTGCCACTGTAGTGAATGCCCGAATGGAGACAGGAACCCCAGTACCCACTAGCAACCTGCCTGGCTGATGAGCGTGGACCCCACTGTGCTGCCACTACTGCTGGCACATGGGAACAAGGATGGATCCTATGCCACCACACTGTGAAATGCTTTGGCTGACACCACCCATTGGAGTGTAGTGACCAGCGGTCTGGGAGCACCCCCACCACCCTGCAAGCACAGTGGATTCCTAGCCTCCGGGAGCCAGAGAACAAAGTTGGAGCCCAATACCAGTCTCCTAGAATTAGAGCACACAGTCCAGGAGTTGGGAGCTGCGCACTGGCCCCCCAAAATATTCCAAAAATGAAGCCAGTCAGCTGAGTCCACCTTACCACAATCAAACCCTCAAGGTCATCGAATAGGATAAACAAACAAAGAAACAAACAAAATCCAAAGGTCAGCAACTTCAAAGGTTGAAGAAACATCAAGCCACAGGATGGAAAGAACCACTGCAAGAACTCTAACAACTCAAAAAGCCAGAGTGCCTTCTTTTCTCTAAATGACCACACCACCTCTCGAGCAAGGGTTCTGAACTGGGCTGAGATGGCTGAAATGACAGAAATACACTTCAGAATATAGATAGGAATGAAGATCATTGACATGTAGGAGTACATTGAAACCCAATCCAAGGAAGCTAAGAATCACAGTAAAACAATACGGGAGCTGAGAGAAAAAATAACCAGAATAGAAAAGAACATAATCAACCTGATGGACCTGAAAAGCACACTACAAAGATTTCATAATGCAACCATAAAGTATTAATAGCATAACAGACCAAGTTTAGGACAGAATTTCAGAGCTTGAAAACTGTCTTTCTAAAACAGGACAGTCAGAAAAGAACAGAGCAAAAAGAATGAAAAGGAATGAAGAAAGCCTCTGTGAAATATGGGATTATGTAAAGAGACCAAATCTATGTCTCACTGGTGTCCTTGAAAGAGCTAGGCAGAGTGTAAGCAACTAGGAAAACATATATCAGGACATGATCCATGAAAACTTCCAACCTAGCGAGAGAGGTCAACATTCAAATTCAGGAAAGGCAGAGTAAGATATTCCAAGAGAAGATCATTCCCAAGACTCATCATCATGAAATTCTTCAAGGTGAAAATGAAA
>NW_012103932.1:960187-994492 GCF_000951045.1 Mandrillus leucophaeus
TGGAAATTGAATAACCTGCTCCCGAATGACTTTTGAGTAAATAATGACATTAAGGCAGAAATCAAGAAGTTCTTTGAAATGAACGAGAACCAAGACACAATGTACCAGAATCTCTGGGACACAGGTAAGGCAGTGTGAAGAGGTAAATTTGGAGTACTCAGCAAATGCAAAAGAACTGAAATCATAATAAACATTCTCTCAGAGCACAGCACAGCCAAATTAGAAATCAAGACTAAGAAATTTGCTCAAAACCACACAATTACATGGAGATTGAACAACCTGCTCCCGAATGACTTTTGGGTAAATAATAAAATTAAGGCAGAAATCAAGAAGTGACTTGAAATGAATGAGAACCAAGAGACAATGTACCAGAATCTCTGGGACACAGGTAAGGCAGTGTTAACAGGTAAATCTATAGCACTAAATGCTCACATCAAAAAGTTAGATCTCAGTTTAACAACATCACAAAAAAAGAACTAGAGAACCAAGAGCAAATCAAACCCAAAACTAGAAGAAGACAAGAACTAACCAAAATCAGGATGAACTGAAGGAGAGTGAGATGGGAAAAACCATTCCTGCCTGTTGCTAAACCAAAACGAGTCCAAGAGTTGTTTTTTTAAAAAAAAAATTAACAAAATAGACTGCTACCCACTAGAAATGATAAAGGGGATATTACCATCAATCCCACAGAAATACAAATAACTATCAGAGAATATCAGGAAGACCTCTAGGCACATAAACTAGAAAATCTAGAAGCTATGGATAAATTCCTGGACATATAAACCCTCCCAAGACTGAGCCAGGAAGAAACTGAATCCCTGAACAGATCAATAATGAGCTCTGAAATCGAATCAATAATAAATAGCCTACCAACCCAGTAAAGCCCAGCACCACATGGATTCACAGCTGAATTCTAAAGATGAGCTGGTACCATTCTTACCAAAACTATTCCAATAAACCGAAAAGGGGGACTCCTCTGTAACTCATTCTATGAGGCCAGAATTATTCTGATACCAAAACCTGGCAGAGACACAACAAAAATAGAAAACGTCAGGCCAACATCACTGATGAACATAGATGCAAAAATCCTCAACAAAATACTAGCAAACCAAACCTAGCACTGGCACATCAAAAAGCTAATCCACCATGATCAAGTAGGCTTTATTTCTGGGATGCAAGGTTGGGTCAACATACACAAATCAATAAATGTGATTCATCACATAAACAGAACTAAAAACAAAAACCACAGGATCATCCTGACTGATGCAGAAAAGGTTTTCAATAAAATTAAACATCCCTTCATGTTAAAATACCTCAATGAACTAGGCATTGAAGGAACGTACCTGACAATAATACATAAAATAATAAGACAGTGTGGCAATTCCTCAACACCTAAAAACAGAAGTATCATTCAACCCAGCAATCTCATTACTGGGTATATACCCAAAGGAATATACATTGTTCTTTTATAAAGACACATATATACATATATTCAATGCAGCATTATTTACAAAAGCCAAGACACGGAATCAACCTAAATGCCCAACAATGGTAGACTGGATAAAGAAAATGTGGTACATGCACACCATGGAATATTATGCAGCCAAAAAAAAAAAAAAAAAGAATGAGATCATGTCCTTTGCAGGAACATGGATGGACTTGGAGGCCATTATCTTTAGCAAAATAACACAGGAATAGAAAACTAAATACTGCATCTTTTAGCTCCCACTTATAAGGGAAGCTAAAAGATGAGAACACAAGGACACACAGAGGGCACAACAAGACACTGGGGCCTACCAGAGGGTGGAGGCTAAGAGGAGGGAGGGGACTGGGAAAAATAACTCATCGGTACTAGGATTAATACCTGGGTTTGGACAAAATAATCTGCACGATAAACTGCGTGACACGAGGTTACCTATATAACAAACCTGCACATGAACCCCTGAGCTTAAAAAGTTTAAAAAAAAATCACCAAAAGATTCCAATTCACCTAATGAAATTAATATAACTGTAACACCATGTCTTACAAAGCTAACATAAAAAAGTCTAGATTAATCTCACAAATAGTTGTAAAAATTCTACAAATATAACAATATTTTACAAGAATACTGTATATTATTAATTGGCTCAATATTACCATAACTATTAATATAATCTACTCTAATAATAAATTAAAAGAGAAAAAAGGATCATATCAATAGACGATAAAAGGGTCTTCGATTAAATTCAGGAGCTACTCATGAAGAAAACTCTAAGCAAAAGATCAAAATATTAAAGACATGTTATTAAAACTCAACAAAAACAATCCCAAATAATGACACACTTTTAATTGATAAATTAAAATCTAAAACAAAATAGGAATATTGTCTACTGCCCTGTTATTAAACATGATCTTTGAGCTCCTTGTGACTAAAGAAAAAATTGTGTAAGGTGAAAGGTAAAATTATTCTTTTGTTGATTACATTATTATACACTTATAAAATCCAAAACTCTAATAAAAAACCTATTTAATTAATAATAAGGTTGCAGACTATATGATATACAATAACCAAGAATATCCTTCTATGCTCACAATATAAATTTTAAATTGTAAGTGGCAAAAAAAACCACCCAAAAAGTCATTCAAAATAAGGCCCCAAACTGTGAAATACTTATGAATTGGTTTAATATGGAAGACCTATATGAAAAAGATTGAGATCTTATTGAAGGGTATAAAAGAAGTCCTGAAACATAGTATCAAACAAACCCCACTTTCACAAAATTTCACAAAAATGTATTCTGTTTTTCTCTGTGAATATCCAGCTGACACAGCAGCATTTAATGAGATTTAATCAGTGATGGTAGAAGTCAGGACAGTGGTCATCCTTAGGGTGTGGGACAAGGCAGGCTGGTCTGTTTAAAGTCAACAGCCAACACAAGATTTGGGGAAAAAAAATCATAAAAAAAGATAACAGAAAAACACACTGACATCCCTGATGTGTGAAGAGATTTACTAATTTAAAAGGACAATTGTGTTGGTAAAAAAGGCAAAGTATATGATATGAGCAGTTAATTCACAGAGGTGAGAAGAGAAATGGCCAAGACACGAAAACATGTTTAAAGTTAGTAGGTCCTTGCTTTACAACTAAGTGAGCAAAAAAGTTACAAGAAAAACTTTACACCTATTAAAATGGAAAAATTAAAAGAGCTATTAGAACTGCTATCCAATGAGTGTGAAAATAGTACTCCCATATACTGCCAGTGACAATATGAAGTTTTCTAGCTTTTCTGAAAAAGCAATCCAACAGCTTCTTTTAAAATTACAACTATTTGAATGAACCCTGCACTTCCATCCTCGGACATCTCTTCCATAAGAAGAAAAAGCAGCAGCACATAGATACATATAAACGAGTATTTATTATGTCATTGTCTTGGGGCAGAAATCTAAAAGCAAAGTAATTGCCCTTCACAGAATCCCATCTGGCCCCCAGAGAAGAATGGGCAAAGAAAGGGGGGGAGGGGGTGAAAAATTTCTACCAGGTTCACAGAGTGAAATAACCAAGTAGGACAGTGTGCCTGATGATGACCCTCTTTCTGAATAACAAAACAGGAATATGGGGGAAAACATAGAAGATTACTAAGTCACTTACATGTTAAGCATGGGCAGGGGGTGGGGGGTTACAGAGAAAGCTGAAGAGAAAAGAATAGAGAAATGGTAGAGGCAGGAGGTGAGCAGAGTGGGAATGGAAACCAGAGTACACTTCGAAAAAAGCAGGTGAGACATGGTTTGGCACATTTATATATGTATAGAAAATTATATGTACAGGTCAAGGTATGAATGAATTAAGTAAAAAGTTCAAATCACTAAACTATGTAAGTGGAAAAGAACTGTTACTAGTGCAAGGCCTGAGAACCCCCTAGAATCATGTTCCTTGAACACTCATCTAAATGGGAGTATGCCCTTCTCAGTACGCCCACCCTTACACTGTTCTACTTTTCATCTCAGTACTTATTGTTGTATGACACAGATGTATTCCATATTTATTTTGTGTACTCGACTATAAGCTATATAAGACAAAAGACTTCTCTCTGTTTTGTTCCTTATTGTATCTGAAACCTCTAGACTGCCTGGCACCAAGCAGGTTCTCAGTAATACTTGTTGGAAGAATGAGAAGGATCACACAGGAAATGGTCAGCCCTTCTGCTAGGAAAGTAACAAAAGAAGTGAGGTCTGGGGTAGAAGTGTGAGTTTCCATCTGATGGACATTTTTTCCTCAAGGTAAATAAGGCTAATAAGGCTTTCAAGAGAATTGTGAATGTATAATATTTTTTTCCTGCAAATAACCTGAAGAGGCTGTTTCAGAGGATAAGATGTCAGTACAAATATACCCAAACCACACACAGAACTTAATTTTAAAACTTAGCATTTAAAACTTCTCCAGATAAACAGTAACAACCCCATTCAGGTCTCACTAACACATGTAAGATTTGTATGATTCCTTTCCTTCCAAAACTAAGTAATTCTGAGGTATTTCAACAGCACCTAGACTTTATCTTACTTGTGCTCCACTTTGTTGAATAATAAATGCAGTGCAATAGGAAAATTTAATTGTAAAATGATCTTTTCCAAAAGAATGCCCCATTTCCTTAATTTGATTCTTCTTTGTCTAAAGCCAAGTTCCCGAAAGGTCAGAGCAGACTTACATTGCAGCCCTTGTCTGTTAGGTAACTGATCCCTTCTTCTGGGCCGATTGCCAATTCCACTGAAATAATCCAGCTTGACTTTTGAAGGTGAAACAAGTGAGAACAGAGGTGGCAGAAGGAAAAAAGAAATACTTTAGATAAAGAGCCGTGGATATGTTAAAGGACCAAAGCAGGGGCTGGTTTGGTTTGCTATTAATCTATCTAACCAAATAAGATAAAACATTTAAATATCTATAATTGACCCAGGATCTGTTAAGCCTATACAAAGATGTACTGTGCTTATTTCAACATGCCTGATGCCAAGAGTTTCTCTGGGATGATTATCTAAATAGGTAAACTAGCCCTTAGATAACAATTAACAAATCACAGGGATAAAATTTAAAAAATCTAATTATGAAAATAGGCATGCTGTTTTTAAAAAGGTGATTTTATTCTCACATTATTTTCTTTTTCTATTTTTCACATGGTAAAATGACAAAATATCATTTCATTGAAAAAATGGGACAAGTTAGCATTTTTTTCCATCAGAAATTTAGATATACAGTAAGAGATAAGAAAAAGTAAAATCAAACTAGCCCACTATTTCCCACATTTCCATACTTACACCAAGAGCACACTTGAAGCATTCCTTATCAAATCTGTAGACTGGAGACAGGATCTCAAAGAATTTCAGAATACTTTCTTCTCTATTAAGGTTGGCGAATTGTCTAAATGTTTGTTGGATCAGTTTTCTTAGTGTTTTGGCCTGCATGACAAAATTACCAAAAATCTTGAAAAACTCAGCAATGAGTAAAGACCAAAACAATAATAGTAAGATTTCTCTCCTACCAACTACATACTAACACCTACAATCATATTACTGCCAAAAAGTATACTTGTCAAATAACCATAAATGTATTTATCAGAGCTTTATTTCTTTTAATTGTGGCAAAATGCATATAACACAAAATTTACCATTTTAACCATTTTTACCTGTAAAGTTCATGTATAGAGTTTTATTTCTTAAACAGAAGTTTGTCCTATATGTGCACATGACTCAGAAAAGACCAGGCAAAAGGTATAAAGGTACTCGCACATTCCACTGTTAGGAGGGAAAAAACTATATCTTTCTGAAGGACAGCACAAATCAAAAACTTTTAAAAACCACAATGCTTGATCCAGAAAATAAAATTCCAGGACATTATCTTTGAGATACATGCAAAGATTCAGGAACAAAGAGATTCACTGCAGAACTGTTTACAGTAACATAGAGCCTGGTTACGTAAATTATGGTGTATCTATTTTCTCAACCAATATTCTATGCAGCCTCAAGAACTGTTTTGGAGAACTAATTTACTGGCATTAAAACTCGTATCACATTGTTACATGAAAAAAGATGACAAAAAAGTCAGCGTAGAGTACAGATGCCTTTAAAAGGCAAGAGCACATGTGTGGGTCCTGGTGAGCACACAGCAATGTATCCATGAATGACTTAAAGCAACGATGCTTTCGCTTTTATCGTGAAGTAAGATGATAGGTGGTCTTCTGGTCCTTTTTTGCTTATTTGAGTTTTCTACTTATACACATGGAAATCTGCATAGTGGAGGCAAATGCTTTCCAAGCAGCAAACCCCTAGTCCTTGGTGTGTGAAGCAGCCTGAGGAGGCCATGGATAAAGGGAACATGATGAGGTGTAAGGAAGAGGGGCAAGACTATGCAGGTCATGGTAACAACTTGACTTTGACCCCGAGGAGTTGCCAAGTCCTCAGGAGACTTTGAGCAGAGGAGTGACATTATCTGACTTAGGTTTTTTTTTTGGATATAGGGTCTCACTCTGTCCCCCAGACTGGAGTGCAGTGGCGTGATCTCGGCTCACTGCAACCTCTGCCTGCCAGGCTCAAGCGATTCTCCTACCCCAGCCTCCCTGAGTAGCTGGGATTACAGGTGTGCACCACCACACCCGGCTAATTTTTTATTTTTAGTAGAGACAGGGTTTCATCAGGTTGGTCAGGCTGGTCTTGAACTCCTGACCTCAAGTGATCCACCTGCCTCGGCCTCCCAAAGTGCTGGGATTACAGGCATGAGCCACCGCACCCGGCCTGAATGAGGTTTTAACAGGGATACTCTGGCCACTGTGTTATGAACAGTATGAAAGGAGCAGGAGAAACCAAGTCGGGGCAGCCCAAATAATACAGGCAGGAGGAGACAGTTGGCACAAGTACAGAACCAGAAAGAGGGTGAGAAGTAGTCAGATCCTAGCTTTCTTTTTTTTTTTTTAAGAGTAACTAGACTCCAATGGATTTATTTTAAACACAGAACCAACAGGATATGCTGATAGTTAATAGCTGCCATTAAACTGAAATGACAAAAATTGTGAGAGGAACAGGTTGGTGGGTGAAGGTCAGAAAGAATGCCAGAAGAATACAAGAAATCTAAGTGGAGCTGTCGAGCACGCCAGTAAAGGCCCAGTGGAGTTCAAGGGGAGGTCCTGGCTGGCCTAGCAGACAGGGAAGATGGATTAGGTAACCTGCTAATCTCAGTGGGTCAGGGAGATGGGGAGCAGTCAGGGGTCCAGGTTGAAGTGTGGCTGCTAAGTCAGGTACACGGTGAACTAGGAGGGCATGGCGTACTTTGGTGGGTCATGGAGGTGACAGCCTGTCTGTAGTGGTTTGAAGGTCCTAGTGGGATCCAAGGATTACTGGATCTGGGATACTACAGAAAGTGAGCTGGAAAGACAGGAGCTGTGGTCAGAGAAGGATACACACAATTAGGGAGGGGGTTCGATTACTGGAAATGAGTAAGACCAGAGTGAGAGGCTGAGGTAAGGTAGTGGACAAGATTCCTGAAGACAGGAATTCAATGAGCCAAGAGAGTGGGACATGGGAGGATTACCTAAGGCATGTGACTTTTATTTTAAAAAGTTCGCTCTGTTCTTGCACACAGAGGGTTGGGGGAGTGTGTAGGAGTGAAAGCAGAAAGACCAGTCAGGTCACTGTAACAGACCAAGAAGAACCACTAGTGGCATGGACCCCAACGTAGTGGTGAACGAGAGAAAAGGGCACTTTTGGGACATTTGGATATTATATGCAAGACAACTGGAAAGTGAAGAATACAGGAAAACTAGAGTTTTAGATGGAACAAACAGGCAAACATAAGAGGCAGGCGTGGTAAAAAAAATAAAGTCATGTTAATCCTGTACACGTGTTTGATCGTAAAGTCTTCCAACATGAACCATCAAGGAGACATTTGGATATAAGTTTGGAGCTCAGGAGAGGGCAGCACTGCTGGTAGAAATTTCAGAGGGACCAACTGAAGTATTTAAATACACGGGACTGGATGTCACCTGCAAATAAAATGAAGACAAAAGAGAAGCCCAAAGCCAAGTAAGCTGACCAATAGTTGGTTTTAACCAGGGCTGAGGTTTTGACAGGTGAGTATGACAGAGTGGAATAAGAGAATTATAGCTGTTTTGAAAAGGATTAATGACAGCTTCACAGAACTTAAACTGAAGAGCAATAAAATGGGTTCAAGGTTAGCAAGGCTTGACTATAAAATGTATCACACAGAGAGTGAGTTGGTCAGCCTCAGGTGCTCTATAAACAAAAGTCTGAGAAGCATATTTTTGGTTTGACTCCAGGCTTTCCAAACATTCTCTGCTTATGATCACTTATGTAGGACAGACCTACAACAGAGCATGCAGATTGGACATGGAGATTTGAGTACTGCTTGTAGCCACCTATGAGATGTTTTTCTCCTTATAAACTAACAATATAGTAGCCTGGGAGTTTGCTGAATATAAAGCAGTCTCTAAGAAGCAGGCCTGCTACACTTTGGACCCAGAACAAATCCATTAAGGAAATTCTAGTCTGTGCTTGGCACTTGGCATACACAGCATAATCAGAACAGGTATTCAATAAATTCAGAGTACAGCTGGAAAAAGAGCATTCTGGTCTTCATTCATGGCTACAGGAGGAACAGTATAATTCTGTGCATATAGTGCTGTTAGGCACTGATTAAAACACACACACACCCCCCAAAAAAATGATGCCAGAAAAGACATCTGTAGGCCCTTCTGTGAAAATAAACAAAGTCTTCACAATGACCCTTGCAAGGAAGATACTATTTTTCATATATTACTGAGCAAACAGAGACTCTGAAACATTAGGTACCAACCAATGACGGGGCAGAAGAATCGTGATTCTAATCCAGAACTGCTTGATTTCTTTTTACTTGCTATGCGACCAATTCAAACACCTCCTTTTCTAAGATGCTCTGCTTGACAGAAGAAACCAGGAACAAACAACCACCACATCCCTATGGGTCTCATACTGTTTTGAATGTATTTTTAGACAGGCACTTATGTAAGATCCACATTGGTGAGAAGGGAGCATGCGCTGCCTTGTTACCCCAAAGAAAAGAGTGTAGCCTGCAGCTAAAACTCGATGTTGTGCTTTACAATGAATAATTATATGTCTCTGCCATAACAACTTGGATTCTGGCAAACTCTCAGATAATATGAATGAATAAAATCTGGTTCTATCCTGTGATAAATTAGATTTCACTTTCTAGTAAGTAAGTGGGAAGATAGTTCAGACTTCTTTAGTTTCAAACTTCTATCACAGAACATGCTGCCTCAATGTACAAATGCTCTGAGTGTAAGAAATGTCTCCTATCTACAAGTATTAATAGAAAATAAGTCCAGCAAAAGCCCTAGAATATCATAAATCTCTTTAAGTGTATGATACAATAAATTGGAATATGGTAGCGGTTGCAAGGAACAGTTGTCAACTGAGCACAGGGACCAGAACACAATGACAAAACATTTCTATTAACATTAACCAAATGTTGGTATATTCATTCATGACTCTAAGAGGAATATTTCAACTCAGGTAAATACTGAGATGCATTGATCAAAAACTATATAAAATAGATCCAGAAAAAAAGTCAATTCTCTGCTTTGGAACTAATTCTCAACCAGCTGCTGGTTTATATACAAACTATTGGCAATAATATTATATACTGACATCTGCTCATTTGTTCAATGCTTTTTAAAATTAACCTAAAATATTCTATGAAGCTGAGGAAATGGAATCTGCTCTTGAGCTTCAAATGCTCATATATATATGTATACATACTTGCCTACCTGACAGTTCCACAGGCATCTAAAACCTACCACTAAGAGCACTGAGATTCCAGCTGTGGTGGCTTATTGGCCCTACCTAATTGGACCCTAACATATACTACATCTGACTTAGTTCCAACTCTATCACTCTGAACTTACTCTTTCCTATACCCCACCCCTTCCCTTTGACCTCCATAGTCTCAAGGCACTTCTATTTCACCACTCACACAGCTGAATGCATCATTGGCAGTCTCACCCAATTCAGATTCTGCTTCAATATTCTGTCTCTTGACTAGTAGCAGTAGAGAGCACTTATGTGTACGGGGCAGAAATCTGAGGCCAGGCCCTGTACTTTCTTCTTCCTCCTCTCACATTAGACCAGTAGCTAAGTCCTGTTAGACTTTACACCCATAACATTCTTCAAATGTAACCCAACAACTCTCTACCCTCTGTCTCCTTTAAATTCAAGCCTTCCTTGTTTCTCTTGGCAACAGCATCTCCTGATGACTAAGAAACTTAAAAGAAGTTGTGGGTTGTTCTTCTACAACAGGGATTGAAGCCATCAACCCTATGCTAAATAAAGTAAGTCAATTTGGTTTGGTCCTCATTTTCTCATCCCAAACTCTTAGACATGCAATGTGTGTGGTGGTAAAGAACTCAACTGCTCTCTCCGATAATTTAACCTGCTGGAAAATTTGCAAGTAACTGGGGCAAATGTGTTTGAAAGTAATAACTATGCAATGTTAAGAGACAGACAGTCTGGACTCTAATTTTACTGTATTTGTCTCATTCAGCTGAATGTGGGAAAACGTGCTGCTTTTTCTGTAGGCAGTGTTACCTTGCTAATCCTACACATTAACAAGCTGGGAACCAAGAAGTGAGAGCAACATACAACACAACAAACCAATAAGCTCAAGCAACTGGAGAAAGGAAAACGATATCATTCAGAGTTAGTTTCCTATGGACACAGAAACAACTCTCTCGTTCTCTACCAACAAAAATTGTTGGCACTTTTGGCAGGAATATACCCAAGTTCTTACGGTCTGTACTTAAATGTGACTGCCAAAGAGGACTATGAGTTCTAAACCTATAGTGTTCAGTGCTGGACAGAAACTAGAAAATCTTTGCTGTCTGAAAAAAACTCCAAAATTAGTTTTTATGAGAAGGATATCTTAGAACGCATTAGTTCCTTCCTAATTACTCAGTGAGGAAAAAAATTCCACAAAATCTAACTGCGTAGAATCTCTGGATATTAATCAATACACTTGCAGAACCTGTATAAGTAAACAAGACTGTTCCGCATTTCATTTCAAGTTTGAACACCTGCTTGTGTTACCTGGATTTTGGAAACAAGGCATCTATCTATGCACACTAGTTTATTTTAAACCAATTTATGTATAGTGATAAATTTACTAAGAATGTGATACGTTTTCAAAATGAAGTGGTATTACTAGGATGAAACATAAGAAACTGCTGCTATTCATCCATGTCGAGCTATAAAAATAATTTCCTATTAGTCAACCTAATGATTATCAGATGCTGATAGATTCCTAGGGCTTCCCAGATGCAAAGGGTGTAAGGCAATGCCAAGGAAAATCTGCAATAAGGGAGTTTTTAAGGAATAACTTATCAACCCAAACACCAAATGCTAAGTGCATGAAGAGAGCTTCTTCTTACTCCTATCTACAGGGCCCACATCAGATGATAAGATCCGTAAGCAGAAGCCAGGTTTCACTCCCTCCCAGCATCCCCAACTCAGGTCCTGGCACACCGTAGATACCAGGAATTCACTGCTGAATACCGTACCAAGCTACGCATTTCTGTGCTTGGCGAAAATGTTAAGCTTAAAATAGTCACCTGCTCATCCTAGATATGAAAATAATGACTATTTTCTCCAAGAATAATATCATGTGTTCCTGGTAGTATTCTAGGAAACCACATTATTACTTGAGAATCAGATACTAAAAAAACTGATAACTATTGATCTCTTAACATTTCTAATTCTGAAATTAGGTTTCTACTGTGAATTATATTGCAATAAATTAAAATTTGCCTATTTTGACTTGCTGCCTAATTTAAGCTCAGAGTACAGCTGCAATGCCAGAATGGGAAGCACCCTTGGTACCCACTGGTAGGACAACATTCGCTGAACTACAGAAGTGATTCCAATTTCACTAGTTTGTCCACTGATGTCCTTTCACTGCTCCAGATTCCACACTGCATTTACATATCTTGTCTCCTCAGCCTCCTCCAGCTGTTACAGCTTCTGGGTCTTATCTTTCATGACATTGATATTTTTCAAGAGTAATCATCAGAATTCTGTAGAATGTCCCTTAATTTGGGTTTGACAGTTTTACTGGTACGGTGATTTTTCAAATGTGTCTTTAAAACTACTAACATCAATGAGATAGAAATTAAAATACTTGCAAATTATTCTTAGTAATTGAGGCACATATATCCCAGATTCCATTTTTGGCATAAAACACAGCTAATCCAAGTTTCACTAAAGATAATAAAGCAATCTTTCAACAATTCAATGTGAATGTTATTATAAATAATCCTCTACAAATATAAATAGAAAGGGGAAAAAAGCAGGTAAAACAAAATAATTACCGGAGAAACAAATGTAGCCTGTGTATGGAAAAGCCAATGTTAACTGACCTAGCCATTCTATAGAGCTATTTCAGAAGAAACATGAAACTGGTGTGAATTTCTAGTTAGCTGAAGTTTCACTGGCAGTAGCTTTGAAGAAGGAACTATCTAGACACCATCTAATTTGTATTATAGTTGTTACCCCCATGGGCATATATTGGTACCATATTCCATAGAAGTTTCATGGCAATCAGTACAATGTTCAAAGAATTTATGTCAAATGTGAAAAAAATCTTGGGCTAAGGATATGAATTTCTAAGCCAAATACACATTTTTGGGTACACAAAATTACACTGATTCCCTTATTAAAAAGGGCATGTGAGAAACCAGTTCTAAGAACCTTATTTATGAGCCACTCCATGAATCTGATAAATCCATAGCTAACAGTAGCTAAAAATTAATTCTATTTACATCAAAATCAGCAACAATTGAATTGCTCAAAAAGCACATCTGTTCTTTTTCTGGCCTGGGTGTGATGGCTCACATCTGCAGTCCCAGCACTCTGGGAGGTGGAGATGGGTGGCTTAAGCTCAGGACTTCGAGACTAGCCAGGGCAACATGGTAAAACCATGTTTCTACAGAAAAAAAAAAAAAAAAAATTAGCTGGGCATGGTAATCCATGCCTGTAATCCCAGCTACTCAGGTGGCTGAGGCAGGAGAATTGCTTGAACCTGAGTGGCTGAGACTGCAGCGAGCCAAGATCGTGCCATTGCACTCCAGCCTGGGCAATGGAGTGAGACCCCGTCTCTTTAAAAAAAAAAAAAAAGTTTTCTCAAGTGCCCCTAGTCATCCTTCCCTCCCATTCTTACAGAAGCCATTCCATCCAGGCCCTGATCACTGCACTTCTCATCTTCCTTAATCACCTCTCAACTCTTTCCAGTTCTGGTCTTTTTGCTTTCAATTTGGGCTCCATGTTGCTGTCGGTTTTATATTCTAAAATCCAAAAAGAGATCATACTGCACACTCCACACACCCTGCAGTGAGTCCCCAATCCCCCTCAACTCCTATCTGAGCATTTAAACCCACATCAAGTGACAGCCCACAATCATCACATATTGACTCTACTCAGCCAAAACCCCGTCCTGTCTGACCTCTGTTTCCTAGAGAGCCTGGAAACAGAGAGGGCTCACTCTTTCTAGGGTGTTAGCCCTCTCTGGCTATCAGGGCTCACTGTTTCTAGGAAGTGAGCCCTCTCTGGCTACCAGGAGTCACCTGATAGCTAGACACAGCTCAAGATGGCAGAAAAAAAAAGCACTTGGGAGTCAGCAGCAAAGGCCAGGGCAACGGAAGCCTAAAGGATAGCCTGGAAACATATTCTAAGATACCTGCACAAATCCCCTGCAGAGGAGGCGTTTTCTTTAGGAGGGTGGGGATGGAGAGCAGTAGAGAAGGCATACCCAAGGAAAGAAACTTTCTAGCTTTTCAATTCTACTATCTTCTACAGAGTCTTAATCCTGTCTTCACGCCTTTTGTTCACATTGTACTCAGTGTCCAGAAAGTGTCTCCCCTGATTTTACTCATCATATTGCTGTTATTCATTCATTAAGCAGGATTTACCAAATGTTACTACATGCCAGACACTATGTCAAACAAAGGGTGTAGAGTGGAGATGGCAACAGATATTGTTTTTGCCCTCAAGAATCTTAAAATAGAGTGGAGGAAGGCAGATAAAATACAATCAAGTAACAAACGATATAATTAAAAATTGAGGCCAGGCACGGTGGCTCACGCCTGTAATCCCAGCAGTTTGGGAGGCCGAGGTGGGTGGATCACTTGAGGTCAGGTGTTCGAGACCAGCCCAACCACCTCTACTAAAAACACAAAAATTAGCCAGGCATGGTGGCGGACACCTGTAGTCCCAGCTGCTTGGGAGACTGAGGCAGGAGAATTGCTTGAACCCGGGAAGAGGAGGTTGCAGCGAGTTGAGATCGCACCATTGCACTCCTGTCTCCAAAAAAAAAAAAAGGAGAGAGAAAAGTAGAATTAAAAGTTAAGATACTAAACTAAACAGGGTCCCAAGATAGAAGAGAGTATTTACCATGAAAAGAGCAGGAGAGGGAACACTGAAGCAGAGGTTCGGAAGGAGTCGTCATGGAGGAGACAGGGCCAGTCCTCTACCGAACCTCTCTGGGCATCTGTCTCACTCTGGCTACACTCACACCATGGCACCGGTCACCTGTGACCTGTACCTGTGGTTCCCTGTTTTGAGCATGGGGATCCTTTAAAAATCGAGAATGTACTGGACTCCTAAATGACAACAGTCAAACTTTTCCTAATTGTTTACACACATACAGATTTAAGGAGACCTTGCAATAATTCTGACGCCACCCAGTGCTTCGTAACTGAAAACCACTGACCAATACTACTAATGTGATATAACCATCAATAGCACTTTGGGTAGGGTACTCTTCTATCCAATAACAATGTAAATTCACTAAGACTGTAGCTTACACTTGTTTGAATGTCTCCACTATCCTCCTCACTGCAACACCCAGCAGGTTTATGCACAGCAGCATCCCTTCCACTTACGGGTCTTCTCATGCCTTCTTGGCTCCCACACCAAAAACATTCCAGGTCAAACTGAATCTCCCATTCTCCCAACTCCAAGAGTATGGGCCACCCACACCTAGTAACTCTCCCAAAGGACATAATTCTGTCATTCTCTCTCATTCCCCTTCCACTGAGCCAAACTTCATTTAAAACTCTTTGTTCTCTTTGAAATCTGACGCAACCCACTCATGCCAATGGGCTGCGGGCTATCTGTAGACTGGGACAGTGTCCAGATCTGTAGTCCTAGCCTCAACCACACTAAATTGAGTGAGGTCTGTTCCCTAACAACTCACTGTAGTATTTCACTAATAGATCAGGAAACTTGAAGGAACACTGGAAAAGTTGAGTAGCATCACTAGAAAAAGAACCTGATATAAAGAGTATATTTTTCCTGTACTATTCTTAAATGCATGTCTTATTGCATTTGTAGAATGCTTTGTATTTTAAAGTCAACACTTTTATGTTTTTTCCTATGAGATTATCAAGAAGCTATGTGAGAAAGGAAGGGATACTGTTACTTTCTGGAGTCAGGGAACCAGTGACTAATCCTTACAGTCCTATTCTGGATGGGTTTGACAGAGAGCAAGACCCAGATATCTGAATACAGAGCTTTTGTCACAGATTGCATCTGATAAATTATACCAACACTCTGACCCAATGATAATCAACATGACATTGACAGTTCTCTCTTTTGGTCTAAGATTTAATCCTCATATTAATCTCATGTGTTAGAAATGGATTTTATCCCCATTTTACAGATGTGTATACTGAAATACCAAAAAATGAAGCAATTTATCCAAAGTTAGCTACATTTTCTCATAACGTATGTCTTCTCCTGCTTGGGCTTCAGCTGATGGCATGCAGAATATGATCTCTGAAATAATAAAAAGTAAGAGCAGTAACATCCACTGTTGCTATGTGACAGGTACTGTGGTTAAGTAATATATTTACTAATCTGTTAAATATTCACATCAACCCTACAAAATACTATTTTCTTCACTATAGAAATAAGAAACCAGACCCCAGACCCTGAGGCTAGAAAACGGCAGAGCTCATCTAAGCCAGACTCTGTCTTAACCCTAAAGTTTGTGTCCCCCGCTGCGCTTGAAAATCTTGATGTGTGCTCTGGATTAGCTGGGGAAATCACAGTTCAGAGTCCTCCCACCTCACTCCAAGGTGCTCTGCACGCTGGATATGGGAAGGACAAGAACTGAGGCTCTGCCAAAGCTACTAATATGGGGAAGCATCCAAAGAGTTAAAACAAAAGACACACCTTCAAAATGCACTAACACGCACGCATGTGCGTGCACATACACACACACACACATACACACAATACTAATGATTCCACCATCACAATTACTTTACATATTGCTCATTTTCTTCTGCATGTCAAAATATTTGAACCTATAGAGACCTAGATGACAGGAATAACTGTGCACGTAACTTTTTTAGTTTTATGCTTAGCAGAGTATCAAATACAATTAAGAAGTAAAACCACGTTTTATGGGAGAAAGCTATACTAAAAACCTATGTGACTAGAATAAATGTCAGTTTTTTAAATCATATATTTTACATGGAAGGAAGGAAACTACACTTTACTTTCCCAAAAGCAATTTATCACTGTGGAGAAGGTCTTGGCACAATTTTGTTATTTTATTATGATAAAGGAGACTCTAATTACCTTGACAGAATCCAGTAAACTCTTAGGAAAAAATCGCTTTAAACCAACATCTTTTCTGAAATATAAAAAGAAGTGTATTAACAAATAACACCACCAAATCAATTAATATAATGACAAACTTGCAAGAACATAAAAGCACTGTAAATTATTTAACGTTCCATATATTATTTAGGAAGGAAACAAGTATAATAATGCTTTAATTTACCAGTATATTCACAGGAAGCATGGGACAAATCATTTTCTAGATATGTACAGAAAACACAAATACAAGTTGATTTAAATAGAAATCCTTTTGGTTTTTCCTTTTACCCTTATTATTGAAAACTCTTCTAAAATATTCCCTCTTTGTAAATCATAATGCATTTAAAAAACTGTCCTTTTTCAGATATTGCTTGAAGGTTATAAACATCAGTTCCAACTGGGTAATACTGTATTTGTAGAGAAAATAGCTAGCCTGATTAGTAAATGATTCAGGATATACCTTACAAGTTACAGAAATAAATCCCTTAGGTTTATCCTAAAAGTTGACTATTTTTAAAAATAGACTTTTTTGATCAAGGGACTCATTCGCTTATCTCAGTTTCACATTAGGGGGAGAAAAAAAAAAAGATAAATTTACGTGATTTGCCCTAGGTAAAAAAGGTTAATTTATGGAAATCACAGCAATGTTCTTTAAGTCAGGCAACAAAATTAAATTATCATCAAGAACCGCAACGCTCTGGCCAAGAAAATAGGTTAGAAAGAACAGCTGATTCTTTTCCTAGTACTTTGGTTACTAACTTACTCAGATGTTTTGGCCACTAGGTGTCACTCGTGTGCTAGTAATACGAAATAATGCCTCTGACGACATTAAGGAATGTCAGGAGACACATAAAAGGATCAAGGAGAGAAGGGAAATACAGGTTTCTTTTCAGAATCACATAATATATAACATATAACAAACTGAATATAAAGTACCAAGAAACAGGGATGACTTCTTCATCCATAACTGTAAGTTGGCTGGCGTTATAAACAAACCTATAGACATCATGTCATGATACTATAATTCAAACATTTTAAATCCCTTGTTCTATAATCTGACTGCTAGTAGTACCTAAACCAATGAATTCCTCCTCTGCTAAATCCAAAACTGGTCTCAGTTCTCATTCTTTCTTATTCTGCTATTACTATGTTCATTACATCCTAAAATTATCTCAGCTTCTATGATATACTACTTTCTGGTTCTACCCATCAGTTAATTCATACAACTACTGATTTACATTTCTGTCTCTAGCCACTTTTGTTTGTAACTTCCCTTCCTTACCTTTACAGAACCATCATTATCTATTTTGACAGTTGGATATGAAGGGGGAAAAGTATCCACACAAGTTCTTCCTTTTCATTTTGCCTCCTAAAAACACAGCGTCTTTGCATTTTAAGGATTTTG
The DNA here is from genome assembly GCF_000951045.1 of Mandrillus leucophaeus. Lineage (NCBI taxonomy): Eukaryota > Metazoa > Chordata > Mammalia > Primates > Cercopithecidae > Mandrillus > Mandrillus leucophaeus. The sequence continues at coordinate 978,283 of NW_012103932.1, forward strand.
ATGCCAATCATTACTGGGAAGTAGCAAAATTAGTACACAAAAGACACACTCTGGAATCTACAAGGCGGTATTCTTGATCATTTCTGCCTCTATCTACATTTTCAAGCCACTATTCCATAACAGCAAGCACTGATTTTCATATCAAAGAGGTTTTTTTTTTTTTTTTTTTTTTTTAACCGAGGATTGCTTTGTCACCCAGGCTAGAGTGCAGTGGTCTAATCTCAGCTCACTGCAACCTCTGCCTCCCAGGCTTCGAGCAATTCTTGTGCCTCAGTCTCCCAAGTAGCTGGGATTACAGGCCTGCACTACCACACCCGGCTATTTCTTGTAATTTTAGTAGATACAGGGTCTCACCATGTTGGCCAGGCTGGTCTCAAACTTCTGACCTCAAGTGATCTGCCTGCTTCAGCCTCCTAAAGCACTGGGATTACAGGCATGAGCTACTGCGCCCAGCCTCAGAGAGTTCTTACTTTGAATCCTGGCTCTGCCATAGGATGGACTTGCTGTTAACACCTGTGAGCCTCCGGTTACTTGTAAAGTTGGGATGTGAACTACTACCACGCAGTGGTGCTGAGGTTTAAGTAAACTGTTTATGAAGTTCCTGGAACGTGAAGGGGGTAGTTTCTGTTCTGCCATAGAAGAATGCCTTAGAAAGCACTGCTGTCTGGACAGCTTCTGGTCTACATGCCCTGTGTGCCTCACTGTTTAATGCAGAAGGAGGCATGGCCTGACCTGAGGTTTGTTGGTGGACAGTAGAGGTCGTGAGAAGTCATGAGATTCAGGGGCTACTGTGGACAGAGGCAACAGGGATGAGTGACTGGACATGAGGTGTGAGGGAATGCTGAAGCTATGCACCGAGAACGGGAAGGTGGGTGGGCATCAACAGTTCTATTTTAGACATGTGAGGCTGGGCGAGGTGTACATACATGCCCTTCTAGTAGGGATTTCAAGAAGGCAACTGGCCATGTCAGTATTTGGTTGAGGGAAAGACCAAGGCAGGGAATATCCTCTCCCCGACTGTGTGGCTGTCAACTGCTATTAGTCAACCCAGTTACACATCTATTTTTCTCAGAGCCAGGCAGAAATAAAAAACTTACCATATTCATTGCTGTCACAAATAAGAAAATTAAAGATAAACCAAAAAGGGTTGTATGATTCAAGAAAAATGAAAGGAAGCATATATTTTTTGAAAATAAAGACGAATACTAGGTATTGCTTTTACTTCAAAGGTGAAGACAACTCCATTTAAAAAAAAACACCTGAAGGTCAATAATTAGCATATATACAGTATAGATTTTCTTAAACTTATTTTGAGTAATAACGAATTTGTAACATTTGTCCATATGTTAGAACTTTATTGACACCTGGCAGTTGAGATAATAAAAATGAGGCTCAAGCACACAAGGTCATGGTAAAAAGTCTGCAACACTGCCTTTAACGCATTTTAATTTAATCTAGAAGTCAAACTACTTCAGGTTTTGTGATAGAGGACTCTGAGCACACCTAACGCACTATGTTCAAAGATTTTAGGGAAAGCCTATTATAGATATCTAAATTTAAAGCCTTAGGAAACCAAGCAGGGACCTGTAGGCTGTCCCATTTTTAATACGAGGTCGCCTCTCTCCACGATGTGTGTGTCTGGGACCGGTTTACAACGTGCACTCTAATAAGCAGTAGTTTTGCCTCAAGTGGCATAAAAACCTTCTTTGAGCCCAAACTCTGTACAACTGTCCTGTATGTGAATAAAACAACAAATACAACTTATACATCATAAACAAAATATAATTACTAACCTTTATCATATAATAATTCCTGACTATATTAACTGTCAAAGGATACGTCCTAAATGCATTTAAACTCATGTAATAAAAAACTAGCTCACATGAAGCTTTTAGAATATTGCCAAACCCCAGTTCCCAAACCCAAGCATCAGTTTATTAGATTCCCACATCAGTTCAGAGAAAACTCTTGAACCCATACACAGATGACAAGACACTAACATTAGGTTAGAACTGTGTTGTCCAATATGCAACCACTAGTGATATGTAGCTATTTATACTTAAATTAGTTGAATTAAATTAAAAATTATGTTCCCAACTGCAATGCTCAGCACATTTCAAGTGATGAGCAGTCCCATGGGGCCAGAGGCCACCGAACTCAGTGGGGCAGCCACAGAACAGTTCCATTGTTGCAGAAAGCTGCAATGGGTGGGGCTGGGACAGAGCAATGAATCTAGGACTTCGGGCACCCTCACTCTCTAGGGCTTGCTGCTGTGGGCCCAAAGGCTCCTCAGCTAGGGCAGAGACGGGTGAAATGCATGAGCACTGGGGATAGGTGCAGAGCTACCACAGGCACAACCACACAAGGTTCCTGCCTTGCTCAGAAAGACTGGGGAAAGGAGGTATAGAGGGGTGAGGAGAGAGCTCTACCATGACAATGCAGAAGGCAGCAGATCTTATAGTAGACAGCTGTACGTTAAACAAGAAGCCTTTCGTTGGGATTGCCTGTATATACATAGCAGAGGGCTTCTAAATATTACCTTTCCTACTTCTCTCTCAGAACTAACAAAAACAGTTTCTATGATCTATTCACTAAGATTCAAATCATTTAGATTTGAAGCTACAAAGACTAGAGAGGCTGTATTCGTTTACTTCCTCACGGAGACTGTATGACATACTAGGCACCATAACAGATCATGGGGTAGAAAAATCACTAATATGTTTCCTTTTCTTAAGTGAGATAATTACATAAACAACTAACTACCACACAGTGTGAAAGGTACTATAAGAGTTTAAAACCAATACACTTAGCCATCGAGATTTAAGGTTTTTGTGGCCAATTTTAACCAGAACTCTCTTCATGTTTAACTGACCTCTATCCTTTAAGTGAAAGATTTAGAACACTGCTGACTGATGTGGTCTTCGTTCTCTTTTGCTAAACCTCAAAATCTCGTTCATTACTCCACTGATTCCTGTTGCCATTTAGCATTTTTGGAAAATCCCTAGAGAGCTCTGCCCTCCCACATCCCTGCATGATGACTGTGCACCTCCTCGTATTCCTCCTTTCACACCATAGTGGCCACCCAGAATCGTTCAGGAAAAGAGGCTGTGTAGGAGGGCCCCTCCCCACCTGCACCAGCTGACTGCCATCAGCATTCCCCACTCACTGAGATGAATCCTCTACAGTGCCCGTCTAGTCTTAGCCTGTGGTCTTATCCTGCACGTGTGTATTCACATCTACAAATTCGTAACACAGCTGGCTTTCAGAAGCCTCCGATGGGAATCAACTGTCTTTACATATTAAAAAGAAACTAACCTTATTACAAGCAAATTCTTATGTCAAAGATAAATTTATTTCTCTTCTGGCGGTATTTCTGAGAAGATTCTTGTCTGTTGACCTTGTTTAATTTTTGTGAACACAATCCCTCAAATACTTAAAACCTAGGCAAAAATGCAGCCAAAACTAACCTCAAATATAACTTAAACAGGCATTTCCATGTAGTAACTCTATCTTACCCTTTCTCCAAAACTGTCAGAATTGAGTATATTTAATTCAGAAATAGTATGGTGGTACTTTCACCTCTAAATTATACTCAAGCCTCTTAACAATAGACAAATGCTAAAATTATCTAACTGCAACGGAGATTGCTGTTTCTTAATGACATTCTTCCCTTCATCCTGGGGATGAAGTTGTCTTTTGGTCAGGTACAGTGCTGCCTTCCCCAGTCTCTTCTGTAGCAAGGTATGGCTATGTGACTATGTTTTCTCCTATATTCCTCTAAGGGAAAGTACTAAACAGCAGGTTCATAAATAATGTCACTATTATTTAATGTTGTTTCATTATAATGTAGATGAGAAAAAAAAATCGATTCCCAGCTGGGTCACTATATGGAGTGTGCATGTTCTCCCTGTGTCTGTGTGGGGTTTCTATGGTTACTCCAGTTTCCTCCCACATCCCAGAGATATGCATGTTAGGGGAACTGGTGTCTGAACTGTCCTAGGATGAGTGAGTATAGGGAGGGAGGAGAGAGTATTCCCTGTGACAAGAATGGCATCCTGTTCAGGGCTGGCTCCTGCCCTGCATCCTGAGCTGCTGGGATACAGTCCAGCCACCCATGACCTTGAACTGGAATAACTGGGTAAATAATTATGTCTTCTTTTTAATCAGACTTTTAAAAATGTATGCTTACATTTATTCCAACGTTTAATACTAGAAGTGTTTTGGATCTCTACTTAGAAGCTGGGGATGTTTTTGTGACCAGAAGGTAGCTGCTTTCTCTCCTCCTCACCTCTTATTTACAAAAGATGTAAATAAAAGTCTTGTCTGTTTTACACTCCAGTTGTTCCCTGTTGTGTGAGCCCACAGGAAGTAACGTACCAGGGACAGGGGCTGGGGGACTTCACTGTCTTCTCCTTTGCCTACAAAAAAGGTACCTTGGTTCTTCCTAGATTGGAAAGACATGAAAAAGAAAGACTAATGAACTCTTTAGCTGGTTTAAAGAAAAAACCCTTAAGTTTCTAGATAGTATTTGTCTCACTCTCAGAAACTGTGCCTTAGCGGTAGCAGTACTAGTATAACTCAAAATAGTTATTTATGGCTGGGCATGGTGACTCACACCTGTAATCCCAGCACTTTGGGAGGTCAACGCGGGTGGATCACTAGAGGTCAGGCATTCGAGACCAGCCTGGCCAAAATGATGAAAGCCTATCTCTACTAAAAATACAAAAATTAGCTGGGGATGGTGGTGCACACCTGTAATCCCTGCTACCTGGGTGGCTGAGGCAGGAGAATCACTTGAACCTGGGAGTTGGAGGTTGCACTGAGCTGAGATCATGCCACTGCACTCTAGCCTGGGCAACAGAGCGAGAGACTCTGTCTCAAAACAAACAAACAGAAACAAAAAAAGTTATTTATTAATACAGTAAAGCAGTCAGGCGTGGTGGCTCACGCCTATAATCCTAGCACTTTAAGGAGCCCGAGGTGGGCTGATCACTTGAGGTCAGGAGTTCAAAATCAGCCTGGCCAACATAGTAAAACCCCGTCTCTACTAAAAATACAAAAAAAATCAGCCAGGCATGATGGCGGGCACCTGTAATCCCAGTTATTTGGGAGGCTAAGGCAGGAGAATCGCGTGAAACTGGGAGGAGGTTGCAGCGAGCCGAGGTTGCACCACTGCACTCCAGTCTGGGCAATACAGCAAGGTTCCGTTTCAAAAAAAAAAAAAAAAAAAGTACAGTAAAGCTGAAAGGGTATTCTGCATTAGGCTGTAAACAACTGAGTTTGACTTTAAAATTCCTGCCAGAATCTAATAAATTATGTGGAACATTTCATGAGTTTTCTTATTAGAAAGGAAAAAGAGAACCATGAAAAGAACTAATAAGAAACAAGTAGTATTCTGCATTCATGTATACTTCCTTTCTGTACTGAAGAAATACATAAATTTCTAAATGGCTCCAAGTTACTAGCCAAAACCAATAGGAAAAAGCAATGCCAATGCTCTCCTTGAGGTATGGGGGCCGCTAGGGTCCCCAGTTGCTCCTGTGATAGAACAGCCATGGTGTATGTATGCAAGTCCCTGCACATCCTCTCAGCCAGGTCACTCCTAAAGCACTGGCATCAGACTTTACAATGGCCGCAATGGAAGACAGGACCAAATGCAATGTTGTTAAGTATCTTTATTATATAAAATATAAATAGGTTAATGTTTTTGCTGGTATGCTATTATTGGGCCAGGTGTGGTGGCTCATACCTATAATCTCAGCACATTGGGAGGCCAAAGTAGGAAGCCTGCTTGACCAGCAACCGTTAAGCTACCGTTCAAGAACAAGGGTGAAATTTTTAAGAGAGAGAGATTTAAAAACAGAATTTTATCATCAGAAACTACATATTAAAAATTTCTAGGCCGGGTGAGGTGGCTCACACTTGTAATCCCAGCACTTTGGGAGGCTGAGGCGGGCGGATCACAAGATCAGGAGATCGAGACCATCCTGGCTAACACAGTGAAACCCCGTCTTTACTAAAAATACAACAAATTAGCCAGGCATGGAGGTGGGCACCTGTAGTCCCAGCTACTCAGGAGGCTGAGGCAGAAGAATGGCATGAACCCAGAAGGCGGAGCTTGCAGTGAGCTGAGATCGCACTACTGCACTCCAGCTTGGAAGACAGAGTGAGACTCCGTGTCAAAATACAAAACAAACAAACAAACAAAAAAACACTTCAAAGTAAAAGAAAAAGGGAAACTGATGTTGGAAAGATAGATTCAGCTACAATGAAGAATGTTTAGGCAATAGGGAGATAAACATGCAGGTTTCTAGGATGCCCCCAGCGCACGCGCGCGCGCACACACACACACACACACACACACACAGCACGACATGCAGAAGGGAAACTTTTTGGCTTTCTGGACCGACGGTACCTGCAAGGTGGGGACGATGAACCCGGCACTTGGGCACTGAGATTGGACCTGAGGGAGTCGGAAGTGGTATCATTTCCTGGCTCTTGTCAGAAGCCGCAACAGTGGAAATTAAGCCCCCTGGAATTCAGCTTGCTCAGTCTAGGGCCACTAGCCTCTGATTCAAGCCACTTTGGTGGCCTGAGTGAGAGTCAGAGTAACAGCAGATTGAGACATCCCAGTACCTCAAGGTTATTGTCGAATACAGAACAGAAAACAGCTATGCATAAAAAACATGAAGAAATAAATGGTGCAAACACCACAGATGCGCATAGCAGAGGTTACCAAGCATGAAGAAGATTACATCATATGAAATGGAACGTCTAGAAATGAAAAATGTAAGTGGTAGAATGAAATAAACAAATGAACAACGTATGGCATAAAGATACTACTGAAGAGAATTAAAGAATTAGACGACAAATCCAAGGAAAAATCCCCCCCAAAAAAGAGGATCCAGAGAGACAGAGATAGAAAATACAAAAAAGTAAGAGATAGCAAAGATCAGAAATACATCTATTGATTATTAAAGAGACAGTGGCATATATTTTTCCAGATGAAAAACATGAATCTACAGAATTGAGAAGTATGCCTTATTCCAACTGGATTTATAAAAAGAAATCGAAGCACAAGACATGAATAAAACTAGAAAAGATGAAAAGTAGGAAAAGGACCTTAAAAGAAAAAGCAACCACAAAGAAATGTCAACAGACATTTCTAGTCATAACAGAATATCTTTACAGTGTTGAGGAAAAAAAAACCAATGATCTGAACAATATATTTGGAACAAAAGGAAAAGCATACCAGAAAGGTGGTCTGAGATACAAACATGGTTATTTTAATCAAGGTCTTGCTCTGTTGCCCAGGCTGGAGTGCAGTGGCATGATCACAGCTCACTGCAGCCACAACAACCTGAGCTCAAGCAATCCTCCAGCCTCAGCCTCCCAACTAGGTGGGACCACAGCTGCGTGCCACTGCACCTGGCTAGTTTTTAAAATTATTTGTAGAGATGAGGTCTTGCAACATTATGTTATCCATGCTGGTCAACACATCTTCCCACCTTGGCCTCCCAGTGTGCTGGGATTATAGGTATGAGCTACTGCACCTGGCCCAATAAAGGATGTTTAAGAAATAAAATAATACACATGCAGGGAAAGCCAAAAATAATAACTGTATAAAATAATAATGATGTCTAATATTTGGAGTTTCAATTTTGAAAAGATACAACTAAAATAACAGGAAAAAATGATGTGTAAGTTGGAAGAAGATGGGGAGACTTAAGGTGTTTCAACGTCCTTGCTTTAAGACAGGGTTAGATAAGTTTAAAATCTGGAGTTGGTTAATATAGAAGGTTAAATGTAAGGGTAACTAATGAAAGAGTAGAGATGTTTATAAATTTCAAAGTAATTACAGAAGAAAATGTGGACTAAGAATACCAACAAAGAAATAAACAGCACATGCAGTCACACACAATTCATTTCTAGGACACTGGAAACAGATAATAAAAGCGAGTCCAATATATCACGCATCCTAAGAAATACAAATGTACTTAACCTATCAGTTCAAAGACATACTTAGCAAACTGGATTTAAGAAATCCAGCACTAGGACATTTTTAAAAGACACACCTAAAAAGTATAAGGACACACAAAAGTTGAAAGTGAAAAAATGGTAATGTATAAACCAGGTCAAGGCTAACCAAAGAAGGCAAAACAGATTTCAGAACAACAACAACAAAAAATTATCAGGCATAGAGAAGATCACTACATAATGATGCAAGATTCAATTTACCAAAAACGCATATTGTTTGGATGTTTAAATAAAAGAGCCTCAAAATACAAAGGAAAAATAAATAGACTTATAGGAAGAAACTGGCAAAGTCATTATCACAGATGGGTATGTTAACAAGCTTGAATAGGAAATGCATTTTTTAAGTCACACTAAAACATTTATAACAACAGATCACACAAAGCAAATACAACAAAACGTTAATAACTGTAGCATTCTGGTGCTAGACACATAGATGCTGACTGAACAAGTCTCTCAACTTTTTTGTACTTTTGAAACTTTTCCATGATAAAACACTAGGGGAAATGGTCTTATTCTAGGGTCCACAAAGGAAAGCTCCACAAAAGCTGAGAGGCTCTTGCCACACAGACCATGCTATCTGAGCATAATGCCATTAAGTCAAAAGTTAATTCAAAAAGAAAATATTTTAAAAAACCACACATTTGAAAATATAAAAACAGAATGAATGCACAAAAGTTTCAAAACAAACATTTAACAATCTTAACTTCTGGAATGCCTTTGTAAAAACAGGATCTTAAAACTCAAAAACCAAAATGAAAATACCATTTTACTACATTAAAGAAAGACAAACTTCTGTATGATGAGAGCCATATACACATAGTTGAAAGAAAATGACGAGCTAGGAAAGAAAATACAGAACTAACATTACAAGATAGTGTTAACGTGACAAAGACTGCTTAAGATCAATAAAGAAAAAATAAACATATTAGAAAAGCTTATTTAAAATACAGTTAATTTACAAAAAAACTTTAAAATGGCCATATATGCAAAGAGGTTTAATATTACCAGTAATCAAACTAATATAAAGCAAGTTATCATCTGTTGCCTATCATATAGGCAAAAATGAACAAAAAATGGCACCATGCCTTACACTGTTATTAACCTGAACTGAATGTCAACTATTATGTGGCTGTTTAAATGTAGTATTGTATACTCATGGGTGGACTATATACTAATGTATATTTCTATTTAGTCACATGGAAAGATCTATTAAACATAAAGTTGAATAAAAAGGCAAGATGCATATAGGATCATTCCACTTATATTAAAACTATGCATTGAATGCGCACACAAGTGTTAAAACAGAGAGCTATAAGGATATTTACTAAAACTATGATGATGGTTATCAGTAAGAGGAGTTGAAAAAATTTTCTTATTTGACAGTGTAGTTTCAATGTTTCTCTAACTAGAATGTATTATTACCTTTGAAAACAAATAAATTAAAAATCATTTTAAAAGGGCTCAAAATTAAATCAACAGATGAACAATAACATTGTTTTCTATCATTTTTTTTTCTTAATGCTCTTTAAAGAAACTCTACAGTTTGGTTTTTATCCTGACTGACAATCAGTATCTCCCATGGATAATAATCATAATTATAGTCCGCATTTATTCAGTGTTGGGTACAATATGTATCAAGCTCTTGACACAAATTATCTCACTCCTTACGACGCTCCTATATATGTATCACCAATATCCCCATTTTACACGTTTGGAAACAGACACCAAGAGCTTACTAATAAAACTTGGCAAATAAAATAGTCAAGGTGTAATAAGGACTTGAACCCAGATATTCTGCTTTAAGAAGTCACTCAACTAATCTACTTATAAGGAGACAGGGTGCTGAATTCACACAAGTTGTATAATTGCAAAGAATCACTAACATGGAACAAAAGCACAGGAATTTAGAAAGAGGGGAGAGCAAAATAAGCACAATAATATCCTAGAACTACAAGAAACTCAAGATTCCTCTTTAACTATCATATTTACTTACTTGAAATATCGCACATATAAATTAACTAAGATGAAACAGCCATATCAAAACAACAGATCATTCAACTTTCCATGCAGTCCTCTAAGAAGGATCTAATTTACAAACTCATGCTGTCTAGTTCTCCCGTTTCAAGCAGTAATAATCACAAGCCCTTACTTATGTATAGCAATTCTCCCATCCAAGTACAAACCAGGCCCGACCCTGCTTAGCTTCCGAGATCAGACGAGATCGGGCACGTTCAGGGTGGTATGGCCGTAGACACGTATAGCAATTCTCATATTCTCCATTTCACTGACCCCTGACAAAAACTATGTAACGTTTTGAAAGCACTGGTTAAAGCCCTAATTTGTCCTCTTCTATTCATCTCTTCTCTGATCATCTGAAGTTCTGTAATTTCTAGAAATAAGCCCAATTTACACCAACTTCAGTGCAAAATTTGACTTTCATTTCAAACAGATCTTGAACTTAAAATTCTTCTCTCCAAACGTACCACTCAGAAATTCACCTTGACAGATAATCTGCTTTTCTTTAACTGTTTTGGCGATTAAAAACATGTCAATGTATTATTCGTGGAAATTTCTTTCAAGTATCTCTCTTCCTGTATCCTTTTGACAGTATGTCTGGCTGTCTTCACTCCTTTGTACACCTCTGGTTCTCACGCAGACTCTATCTCTCAGTTACTATTTCATTTTCCTGTCTTGGCCTCACATAGAGATAGGCAGAATACAAATCACATCATTCTTTTTCCCCAGTCACTACACTAGGGTAGGCTTCCACAGTGACCCTGAAAGATGATCACATGTGTTCCTGGAGTCCTCTCCCTGTATATGTAACTCAGTCAGGCCACTGAACTAGCACTCTTCTCTTGACTTCACATAACTATTCGCCATCTATTGTACCTTTTTAGATCATCTCTAACTACTTGCTTAATTCTCCCATCAGGATTTTCTTTTTAGATAGGCCTTTTATTTTACAATAGTTTTAGATTTACAAAAGAGTTACAAAGAGAGTATCCTGTATAGTCCACACCCAGATCCCCCTACTATTAATATCTTGCATTACTTTGGTACATTTGTCACAAATAATAAACCAGTATGAATATATTATGATTAACAAACTCTGTAGTCAGATTTCATCAGTTTTTTCCCTATCCTTTTTCTGTTCCAAGATCTTATCGAGGACACCACATTACATGTAATCATCATGTTTCTTTAGGCAACTCCTGGATATGTGAGTTTCTCTGACTTCCACTGTTTCCTTCATCACCTTGACAATTTTGAGGAGTACTGGTTAGGTACTTTGTAAAATGTCCCTAAAGAGGGATTTGTTTGATGTTTTTTCTCATGATTAGACTCAGGTTATGGGGTTTTGTTATGAGGAAGGCTACAGAGGTAAAGTGTCTTTCTCAACACATTACATCATGGTTGCACACTATCAACACTACTGATCACTGGTTATGCTGACTTTGACCATCTGGCTGAGGTCATGCCTGTCAGGTTTCTTCACTGTAAAGTTACTTTTTCCCCACACTTCCTTTCCTTATTATACTCTTTAGAAACAAGCCACTAAATGTAGCTCATATGTTAGAGGTGAGTTTTATGCCCCACCTCCTTTGAGAGAGGGAATCTACATAAATTTTTTGGAATTTTTCTGTAGAGGAAATTTGTCACTGCTCCTTTAAATATTTATTGATTCAAGTATTTATATTACTATGGATTCATGGGTATTCATACTTTGGATTATAATCTAATACTATGTAACTTAATTTGTTGCTCAAATTGTTCCAGCTTTTGTCACTGGGAACTTTTTCCACTGGCTCCTTCATCCTCTGACACGGCCCCAACGTTTTGCTTTTTGAGTACTTCCTTCCTTCTGGCACTACAAGCAGCTCTAGGGCTCACCCTTGTATTTTTTCTCCTCTCCCTCGAACTGCATTTTTCCAAGGAGCTCTGGTTCCTTCCACTGAAGAATGGTACTAGAAACCAAGATCTAAGCACAGAGTACCATAAGAGATGATTTTTAATGCTGCTGGTATTTGTGATTTCATAACAGTGAAATAAACGAACAGTGATCTTTCCTTTTTCATTTTAAAAAACATGAATGTTCCCTCAGAACTAAAAATCAACATGCTCCAAGTAACTTGTTTTCTTTCTCCTCAAGCACACTGCTTTTCTGTGACTGGTATCCATAGTGGCCCATGAGAGAAAACCAAGAGACTCCTTGGGTTCCTCCCTGTCCTTCATTCAAATATAATCAGGCTCCAGTCACACAGACTCTGCCTCTGCTAGCCCAGGTCTCCATGGCCACTGCTTCCTTCTGTCTCACAGCCTCATCATTCTCACATGGACAAGAAAGGTACAGCAGCTTCCTGACTCACTGCTTCCATCTTTAATCTTCTTTAATAAAATTCTAATCTCACAAATACGGAATTCTAACTTGCGAATCTCATCATATAATTGTCCTGCTTGAAATGATGAGTCAGTGATGCTCAAAGGCTAAGTCCAGACTCTTTAAAGAATGTACTAGAGAGGTAACGACCTGGTCCCTGTATACACGTCCCTATCTCCCTCATAAGAATGCTATTCTATCTACTCACAACCAACTTAGAGTTTCCTAACCTTTGCCTGACGGTTCATGTTTCTATGCCTTTGCAAACGTTGATTTATCCTCTTGACTGGCTTCCTGGCTCCCATGCAACAAACCCCACATACCTACACTTTGTGAACCACTCATTCTTTAAGACTTAGGTTAAATAACATCTCCATGTGAAAACACCTCACACATCAAGCACCATTCTCCTGCAAACACCCAGCTGATACTTCCACTTTCATTTCTAGCACATTATGTTATAATTTTGCTTACTTGTCTGAGAGTCTTCCTTTTAGTGAAATGCTTCCTGGGGGTTAAAATTTTGTTTTATTTCCGAATCTCCGGCACTTAGCTACAAAGGACTCAATGTTCAATTATCTTTTGCTGAATTAATTATGAAAAAGATGAAGTATAGGGCTTCTAGTCTCCCACAATGTAAACTCCACATTGGGTTAATTTAATACAATCTAATATAACACTCTAATGCACAAATTAATTTCATTATTGGAAAAATTTCTAGTTATTCTAGATTTTTCTGATACATGAGCAGTGAGTAACTTCCGTATCTCTGTTTGTGAAAAACAATCTGTAGTAACTTATACAGAGAATACGAACAATAATTTATAAGCAATTTATAGGCAGCTGTAGAATTCAATATAAATTAGAAAAAATATCACCTTGCTATGATTAACTCTACACAAACAAAATGTGTACGTTAACAGGCCATATACAGTATTAGCTTTAAGACATCTATCAACAAATCTAAATGTTTACTAACACAATTAATGTCATCAAGGATTCTGTTCTTTTCCTCTTCCAGACATAAAATTTTAGAAATAGTAGTGTTTCAGAATCAGTATTTAATTTTAAGATAAACTACAAACTAATTTAGTTCCGCATATTTGCAGGTATAGCTTATAAGTATAATACTTACTCTAATACTTCATAGTTAGACTTCTTTTCTAGGGCATTGCCCCGCATCTCCCAGTATGATCGCCTAAAATCAGGGAAGACATACATTTATATGTATATATAAGGAAAGGTTATATTGTTAAATGATAAAAACTGGGGGAGTGGCATCTGAATAATAAATAAAATCAACGGCAACAACTGCAATTATCTTTGCACCAAACCAACAGTTCATAATTTACTCAAATTTTATTCAGTATTTCACTGATAATCATTATGAAGAAAAGGAAAATACCTGCAAAATATTCAAAAATAATTTAAAAATTGACAAATAAAGGCCTCAATGTATAGTTACCATCTTACCGTATTTCTAGACAACCCAACTTCAAAGCAATTTCCTGGTCCACTTGATCAGCTATCTCTAACATATAATCGCTCTTCACCTACAACAAAAGGAATAGGATAAACAACACTGTTTTAAAAGAAAAATATTAGATATATGCATTCAATAAATGTTTCCTGAGTACCTTTCATATAGTTTACATTATGTCAGTAATTATGCTTGATGTTAAAGATATAAACATGAGTTATACCAAAAAATATTAAAGAAATAAAACGGTCTCCTATTAAGAAAAGCTCATATAATCTATGACCACTTAAATGGGACATTAAGAAACAATGAATAGAGTCTGAATCATAATAACCTTCAGCTGCTCCACACCCTTCCCATGCTGTCAAAAGTGAAAACCAGAAGGGAAATTTCCATTTCTACAAAAATTTGCAGATGTATTTTCTGACCTCAAACTACAGTTCCAGCAGCATATTTTGGACTCCAATGAAAAGGCAAAGGATTTACATACTTCAAAATCCATTTAAATGTGCAGCTGAGGTGTTTCCATCTAACCATCAATTTTAAGTGATTAATCTGCAAAGTAATACAAGCTTAAAGTCTAAAGCAAACACAAGAATCTAATGGAATTCTTGAAATGCCTTCTAAACAATGAATAAACTCAATTTTAAAAGCTGATAAGAGTGATATCAATACTTGCAAGTAATTGTCACTGTGAACACATTTTCAAAGATGAAATGTGTACCATTTCCTTGTAGATTAGCCTGAAGAGATTAAAATCTGCAATTTATTTTGATAAGCGTACCCATCTTGAATCTCACATGAAATGTTATCCCCCCTTCCTCCAAGAAGCATCCCATTCTCTTCAGCAGCACACCTGCGTTACTAGAAAACTACACTCTATTATGAACTTTATCAACACAAAAATTTGTGCAAATTTGTCTTCTCTCTTGTTCTGTACTTTCATAATACCCTCCATTTTGCCTCGTTCCTCAAAGTCTAAAATATTTACTCTGACCCTTTACACACAAAGTGTCTTGACTTCTGCCCTAAAAAAATTTTCAAACATCCTGTTCATCAACAACTGCCTACTAGCCTGCTAGCTCATTTGTTCAAAGAGTTCCATCCCCAGTTAACTCACCTCTCACTCCACATCAATCTTTGTCTACTTAATACTGGATGGTTCCTCGTTATGACCGTCTCTTGCAAAGACAACCAGCACCCCTGTCTCCTACTATCCCTCTGTTTGAATTGCTTGGTAAACCCAAGCCATGTTGAACCTACCCACTCATCCTCTTCATGCTTAGATGAGCAGCTGGAGAAATCATAGTATAAACTCCACTTTCAACTCATGAAGACAAATCTCAAATGGCCAGTTAAAACTATCTGGAAATTGAACAATGCTTGCCTAGGAAGCTCTACAATTCACTGATTTCATACGTCCTCCAGTAAGCCTGCCATATCTCTGTTACAGAGAAGATAAAAGACATCAGATGGGCATACTCTCTGTAACCTACCAGGAATTCATAACTTAATATGCATTTAAAAAGTATGAACATTTACTCATTATTTTCTCTTAAAGTAGGAGAAACATTCCCTCAGCTAGCAGTAGACAACTATGTGCTATTACCGATTTAAGGAATATTCTGTCTCAAAACCTTCCTTTATTTTCTGCATTAGCATCTAAGTCTGGGTGCTCAATAAATATTTATTGAATGAATGAGTAAACAAATGAGTGAACAGTCATCAAACTGGAGGGTGGGTACATAAATGTTATTTTCCATATGTATTTTCCATCCTTTACAAGGAACAACAGTTTCTACTACTTCCACATAGCGGGCACTCAAGACTCATCAACTGCAACTGAATTAATCCAGTCAGTTAAGTAAAAAGCTTTAGGTCTAGAACGATTTGTTTAACTCAATTGGCTCTTGTTTCTACAAAACAAAAAATAAGTCTCAATCTAAAGCCTGTTTTGCATCATAACTAGGTTTATTATCGAGCACAAAAATAAAAGTGCAAGAATTAAACCAAGACAGGTATTTAGACAGGCAGAAAAATACCACAGTTACTCTGATGGAAACATTCAGTGGCTTTCAGTTGTCCGATGCAGATTTCAGAGGAACTACTGCAGACCACCAATCACATGTTGAGGAAAATGCACCATTATGAAATTCAATTAATCTTGAAGATTAATTGCCACAATTTTTAAACACTATTCACAGGTAGGAAAAATAATCAAATGCTATATTTCATCATCAAAATGAAATTTGTATTGTAAAAATGAAAAAAGGGGAAATTATAATTTAATAATCTTCATTTTAAAAATCTCA
>NW_012103932.1:995953-997210 GCF_000951045.1 Mandrillus leucophaeus
TCTCTACTAAAAATATATATATAAGCTGGGCCTGGTGACAGGCGCCTCCCAGCTACTCAGGAGGCTGAGGCTGGAGAATGGTGTGAACCCGGGAGGCGGAGCTTGCAGTGAGCCTAGATCGCATCAAAAAAGAAAAAGAAGAAAAAAAAAAACTAGGATGGATTTGGACTTCTTTGTGCAAGTATTGTATGTGTATTAAGGAGTTCCTTCATCTCACTCTGTAATAGAATGAAGCACAGGTTTTAACATAAAAACTGTTCACATTTTCTAATAGAAAATATTGATGCTAAATTACTCCATAATGTATTGCATATGTCAACTCAATGCTTTGGCTACCACATGAGATTTTGTCTTATTTTGGTCTCTTTTGAATATTCTAACAGCTACACAAATTTATCAATTGGACTCAGAATTCCTTGGTAGCACCAAAAGAGGACAGGGCAGAGGGCAGACAAAGGTAAAACTGTCTAGGCTTACTTACTAGCTGGGTGACCAAAAGCAAGTAATTTTACTCTCAGAGCCTAGTTGACTTGAGTTTTTGTCAGATTCGGTGAAGTATTTTATATACAGATGGAACTCAATGGCAGCTCCAAATTAATCCTAATTTAATTTTTCCTCTTTCATACCTAAGCTATAAAAAGATACAAATGAACAATTATGCTACCTTAATGAGTTATATACGTTTAAACAATTCAATGTCATTTAACATAGTATTTAACAGTTACGCATTCATTAATTTATCAAATGTTTACAAAATGACTATCATGTGCCAGGATATTGTAGTGAATAAAACATACATGGAACTTACACAAAGGTAATGGTAAATTTTAATTTAAAAATAATTACTTTGAATGTTCTATTGAGGATAGACCATAAAGTTATATGACAACAAGTGTTTTCATTATCTCTCTTTGTTGTCCATTTATAATGGTTAAGTAACCCCAAATTTTATCAGAAGTAAATGAAGGGGCCAGGCATGATGGCTCACACCTACAATCCCAGTACTTTGGGAGGCCAAGGCAGGTGGATCACCTGAGTTCAGGAGTTCAAGACCAGGCTGGTTAACATGGTGAAACCATCTCTCTACTACAAATACAAAAATTAGGCAGGCATGGTGGTGTGCACCTTTAGACCTAGCTACACAGGAGGCTGAGGAAGGAGAATAGTTTGAACCCAGGAGGCAGAGGTTGCAGTGAGCCGAGATCATGCCACTGCTCTCCAGTATGGGCGACAGAGCGAGACCTTATCTCAAAAAAA
>NW_012103932.1:998475-1001157 GCF_000951045.1 Mandrillus leucophaeus
TTGAATCTCACATGAAATGTTATCCCCCCTTCCTCCAAGAAGCATCCCATTCTCTTCAGCAGCACACCTGCGTTACTAGAAAACTACACTCTATTATGAACTTTATCAACACAAAAATTTGTGCAAATTTGTCTTCTCTCTTGTTCTGTACTTTCATAATACCCTCCATTTTGCCTCGTTCCTCAAAGTCTAAAATATTTACTCTGACCCTTTACACACAAAGTGTCTTGACTTCTGCCCTAAAAAAATTTTCAAACATCCTGTTCATCAACAACTGCCTACTAGCCTGCTAGCTCATTTGTTCAAAGAGTTCCATCCCCAGTTAACTCACCTCTCACTCCACATCAATCTTTGTCTACTTAATACTGGATGGTTCCTCGTTATGACCGTCTCTTGCAAAGACAACCAGCACCCCTGTCTCCTACTATCCCTCTGTTTGAATTGCTTGGTAAACCCAAGCCATGTTGAACCTACCCACTCATCCTCTTCATGCTTAGATGAGCAGCTGGAGAAATCATAGTATAAACTCCACTTTCAACTCATGAAGACAAATCTCAAATGGCCAGTTAAAACTATCTGGAAATTGAACAATGCTTGCCTAGGAAGCTCTACAATTCACTGATTTCATACGTCCTCCAGTAAGCCTGCCATATCTCTGTTACAGAGAAGATAAAAGACATCAGATGGGCATACTCTCTGTAACCTACCAGGAATTCATAACTTAATATGCATTTAAAAAGTATGAACATTTACTCATTATTTTCTCTTAAAGTAGGAGAAACATTCCCTCAGCTAGCAGTAGACAACTATGTGCTATTACCGATTTAAGGAATATTCTGTCTCAAAACCTTCCTTTATTTTCTGCATTAGCATCTAAGTCTGGGTGCTCAATAAATATTTATTGAATGAATGAGTAAACAAATGAGTGAACAGTCATCAAACTGGAGGGTGGGTACATAAATGTTATTTTCCATATGTATTTTCCATCCTTTACAAGGAACAACAGTTTCTACTACTTCCACATAGCGGGCACTCAAGACTCATCAACTGCAACTGAATTAATCCAGTCAGTTAAGTAAAAAGCTTTAGGTCTAGAACGATTTGTTTAACTCAATTGGCTCTTGTTTCTACAAAACAAAAAATAAGTCTCAATCTAAAGCCTGTTTTGCATCATAGCTAGGTTTATTATCGAGCACAAAAATAAAAGTGCAAGAATTAAACCAAGACAGGTATTTAGACAGGCAGAAAAATACCACAGTTACTCTGATGGAAACATTCAGTGGCTTTTAGTTGTCCGATGCAGATTTCAGAGGAACTACTGCAGACCACCAATTACATGTTGAGGAAAATGCACCATTATGAAATTCAATTAATCTTGAAGATTAATTGCCACAATTTTTAAACACTATTCACAGGTAGGAAAAATAATCAAATGCTATATTTCATCATCAAAATGAAATTTGTATTGTAAAAATGAAAAAAGGGGAAATTATAATTTAATAATCTTCATTTTAAAAATCTCATTTATGAGAATGATTTCAAAGTTCTGAGAGTTGTTTTCCTATAGCTTTAATCTCGATTATCAGAACTGTATGATCACAGACTGAATCTATTTGTGGCCCGACGTGATCAAAGTATTCTGCAAAGAGTATAGATCTGAAATAGAATAAGGCATCACCACAGACCCGCATCCTCCCCTCAAGCCCCAAAGCAGCTTCCCCTCTGCCGCCAGAGAGAAAGCAAACTCTGTTCAGTGTCTCAATGCTCCCTGTTATCTAGGCTCTAGAGAGTGTTCTCTCAAGCCACTGAGCGAGGTCACATCCTGAGGCTGGGCTTCAAGACTCAGAATTATGTACACACTTTGTTCATTTCCCTTATAAAACACTTCTTGACTACCTCTCTTTCACTAACTCCCAGCAGAACTGCTATCATTTGTGAAACCAAATTTATCAAGCATTTAAGTTTCTATAAAGTATATATACCTAGCACCATGTCAAGCAGATTTACATGTAATATCTCATTTAATCATCAGACCATCACTGTGAGATGGGTACTATTATCATCCCCATTTTACAGCCTCAGAAAAAGCCTGAAAGAATTATCAAAATGATAGCAGTAGATAATAATCCTACTTAAGGAGTATCCACCAGGGACCAGTTACTACGCTAAGCATTTTACATATATTTCTGATCTTTACAATAATTCTTCAAGGTAGAGTTTATTAGTCCTATTATATATAAAGATCAGAAAACTTAACTTTGTGTTAAGCAAGTATTAAAGTCAGGATTCAAAATCCAGATCTATCAACCCCTAAAACTCCAGCTTTAGTTTGTACCTACAACTTGTGAACCCTTCCACAGTGCAGTTATTCTCTACTAGAATGAAGACTAACAAGCAGGAACCACCTCTCATTTACCCTTGCATCCCGAGTATCAACCACAACAGATTCACATGCATCTCCTAAGGTGCTGGAACACTGTCACTGTGTTGTATTCTCTTTTTCTATTGTGGATTATATCCAGGTCCAGGAAATTTGCAAGATTCTTCCAAAAGAAGACTTCTGAAAGTTGATTTTTAAAAATCAATTTGTTGGCTGGGCGCAGTGGCTCACGCCTGCAATCCCAGCGCTTTGGGAGGCCGAGACGGGCGAATCACCTGAGGTCAGGAGTTTGAGACCAGCCT
>NW_012103932.1:1002957-1028997 GCF_000951045.1 Mandrillus leucophaeus
CAATCTTTTAAAAGAAAATTTGATGTTGAGTGTGTGTGTGCCCATGTGTACTTGGGTGGGAGCACATGCACACATACAATCTGATTTCTCAAACTTCAAAAATTTCCTTTATTTCTTGGACTTTTTTCATGACATCTTCTAACAAATCTCATCTAAAAGTTTGGAATATCAGGGCATTAGGATTAAAAGTCAATTCTCAATATTAAATTACTGAAGATAATAAATTGAGTACCTAAAACCCATGCCCTACTGTGTTGTGGATACAGCAGTGAAGAAGACAGACTTCTTATTTGCTCTCACTGAATGCACACCCTGTTGGTAGGTATCACAGATTAACAACAGTTAAGTATAATGTATAAACAACAGATCAGTGGTTGCTAGAGTTAGGGATGGGATAGCATGTCACTAACAACGCAACAGGCATTTTGTGTTCACAGGATAGTTCTGCATTTTGATTATGATGATTACATACATTTGCACCTGTGATGAAACTGCACAGAATTACACACAAACACACACACTTGAGTGTGTGTAAACATCAGTGAAATCTAAATTAGGTTTGCGGTCTAGTTAACAGTATT
The DNA here is from genome assembly GCF_000951045.1 of Mandrillus leucophaeus. Classification (NCBI taxonomy): domain Eukaryota; kingdom Metazoa; phylum Chordata; class Mammalia; order Primates; family Cercopithecidae; genus Mandrillus; species Mandrillus leucophaeus. The sequence continues at coordinate 1,003,539 of NW_012103932.1, forward strand.
CTGCCAATATCAATTTCCTTATTCCTATATTGTATTAGATCATGACTGAAGTGGTAATTACTGGACTGTATACAAATGTCAAAACTTATTAAACTGCATACTTAAATTGATTATTTTATTATATGCAAATTATACCTCAATAAAACAAATTTTGTATTTTTAAATGTGAAATTTTAAAACGGAATTTTAAAACGGAAAGCACCATTTAAATTAAGAGCTGAAGACTGAGCAGAAGTAACTTAATTCCAGGAAAGAAAAGGCAAATTATGCAGGAAAATGTTAACTCAGCGGCAGGTCTGGGATGCTCAAATCCTCTCCATTCCCAAGAAAGGTATATTTTCAGGGCTGGCCCTTAGTCTCTTAAAAACTAAACCCCTGAAATGTTCTGTCTGATAAGAGCACTTTTGCATACCTGAAGACGGCCAAAATTTGACCACCAACTGGTGAAAAAACTGGCCACCAATTTGAACCAGATAATTTATGCACACAGTTTTGATGGTAAACACCTGTTTTCTCTCTAGGGTCTGGAATGTGAATAAATGAGGTCAGTCACGTAGGCGGTTGTATGCCTATGAGACTGACCTCCAACACACATCTTAAACACTCAAGTTCAGGCCAGAGTCTCTGCTTGGCAAACTTTTGCATATGACGTCACACTTTTTTTTTTATTATTATTATACTTTAAGTTCTAGGGTACATGTGCACAACGTGCAGGTTTGTTACATATGTATACATCTGCCATTTTGGTGTGTTGCACCCATTAACTCATCATTTACATTAGGTATATCTCCTAATGCTATCCCTCCCCCCTCCCCCCATCCCATGACAGGCCCAATGTGTGATGTTCCCCTTCCTGTGTCCAAGTGTTCTCACTGTTCAATTCCCACCTATGAGTGAGAACATGCGGTGTTTGGTTTTCTGTCCTTGCAATAGTTTGCTCAGGATGATGGTTTCCAGTTTCACCCATGTCCCTGCAAAGGACATGAACTCGTCCTTTTTTATGGTTGCATAGTATTCCATGGTGTATATGTGCCACATTTTCTTAATCCAGTCTATCACTGATGAACATCCCGGTTGGTTCCAAGTCTTTGCTATTGTGAATAGTGCCGCAATAAACACACGTGTGTATGAATGTTACACTCTTTATTAACCATGAGTGCTTCTCCTTCAATTACCAAAAATACACAAGAGTGAAAAGGGGAGAAGAAATGTACGCAATTAAATCTTCAAAGCACAGAAAATAAACCTTCTAATAAGAGAGTTAGACCTATATTACATTTTAGCTTGTCTGGAAAAGGGCAACTGATAATTCCCATACTGAGAATGCCAGGCTTAACTAAGGCTTAAACTAAGATTTCCCTCTTAGACCTGCAATTTCAAAATGTTTCTTAACTGACAGTTTTAAGGCCAAGAAAATATAGAGAAGGAAGTCAATTTCTAATGATACAATTATCTGAAAACTTGTAAAAATAAAAAAGAAAACTGGAATAAAAATAAAAGGAAGTTGACCAATAAGAAGTAAGTACGCCCCGGCACCTCACAAGATTCTATAGTTAAGTTTAGATTCTATATTATAGAGTTAAGTTGCAGTTCTAGACTCAGTATTCTCTTCAACTTCCTACTGAAACTCCTTTTGTCAAGGAAACCACTGATTATTTAATGTCATTTAAAAGCTAATGGGTGGACATACTCATTCTAAGTCTTAACTCCGGTAGGAGTAAACAATGACAAACTCACATCAGGCTCAGGCACCTGAAGAGCTTAACGTTTCAACAGTGCTAAAAGATTTCTATACAAGTTCAGCATCCTCAGTGCAGACTAATATGACTTCTTGACTAAACATGGACACTGGCCTTCAAACTAACAGCCACCGCCATTTGCAAAAAGTTGCCAATGAAATACTTATAACTTTAACAAATGAAAATTGAGAGAGAAAAAATAAATGTTATATGGCAAAGAAAAAATTTGATTCCAGGGTAAAACAAACTTTTCCTGCTGAGTTCTCATGAGTCATTAGCTTTATTGTCAGACTCATTTTTATAAATTTCTGCTCTACAGTGAATAGTGTTAATAACAAGATTCTAGTTTATTTTTAGAGCATGCTGATTACTATATTTCAGAATATTCACAAATAGGTCAAAGTATTTAGTGAGTCATTGAAATTTCCACATTGGTAGTCACATTTAGGCCATCTTTTAATGCAACTATGTGCATCCTTAATAATTATGTCCAACCAGTAATATACTCAAACACTTGTCAGTGTTTTCCTCATGACCCCTCCCAAAATGGACTTGGATGAATTTTCAGAAAGAGAAATAATAAAATTAGGGTATTTTATTGTAATCTATCTATTTCCCTCCCTCTCTTCTTTTCATGGGATAGGAGTGGTGGTAGAAATAATTTAAACATAATAATTTTATTTCTGCCCTGGCTAAACCAAATATATACATACATATGTATGTATAAAATATATGTATTTTTAGAAACTGAGTCTTGCTCTGTCACCCAGGCTGGAGTACAGTGGCACAACCATGGCTCACTGCAGCCCAAACTCAAGCACAAGTGGTCCTTCAGACTCAGCTTCCCAAAGGGCTAAGATTACAGGCATGAGCCACCGTGCCTGGCCCCATTAAAAATATTGATTCATCTGCATAGAAATTAAAACAGAGAACACTAAGGAGTGTGTTCAGTATGTGCCAGACATTTCTAAGTGCTTTGATATGCTGTTTCACTGAAGATTCACAACAATCCCCTCTGCCCATTTTCCAGACTTTAAAAAAAAAAAAAAAAAAGGGCTGGGTGCGGAGGCTCACACTTGTAATCCCAGCACTTTGGGAGGCCGAGGTGGGTGAAATCATGAGGTCAGGAGATCAAGACCATCCTGGCCAACATGGTGAAACCCTGTCTCTACGAAAAATACAAAAAATTAGCCAGACATGGTGGTGGGCGCCTGAAGTCCCAGCTACTCAGGAGGCTGAGGCAGGAGAATCACTGAACCCGTGAGGCAGAGGCTGCAGTGAGCGGAGATCGCACCACTGCACGCCAGACTGGGCAACAGAGCAAGACTTTGTCTCAAAAAAACAAAAAAAGAAAACCTAAGATCAGTTAAGAAAATGAACAGACAAGCTACAGACTCAGAGAAAATATTAGCAAAACATAACATTTTGACAAAGGGCTAGTATCCAAGGTATATGAAAAGTCCTACATTTTAAAATCATAGAGACAGAAAGTAGAATGGTGGTTGCTAGGGGCTGCAAGGAGGGCAAATGAGGAAATATTGTCTATAGACTTTCAGTTTTATAAAATGAAAAGAGTTACAGAGAAGGATGGTGGGGATGGTTGTGCTACATTATGAATGTATATAGCACCGCTGAACTGCACACTTAAAAATGGTTAAGATGGAAAATTTTATGATGGTTAAGTATGTGTTCTACCACAATTTTTAAAAAACTGGGAAGAAAAAGTGCACAATTTAACAATACAAATTGGGCAAAAAGGTTTAACCATATTTTCAAAAAAGGAGACCTACTAACATTCAATATGCACATGGAAGAATAAACAACGCAAACAACGATTAGCTGGTACTCAGAGAAGTGAATAAAAAATCACCACATGATTCAACCACATACCCACCCAGTCAAAAGGCTAAAACAAAACACTGACAACATCAAATGCGGGACAGAATGTAGAGCAACCAGAACTCTCATACATTACTGGAGGGAATATAAAATCATACAACCGTGAAGGATCAAAGGGTAGATACAAAATTTATCTAACATTAAAGTCCCAGCCCATGTTCACAAAAATGCTTGCCAAAGAATGTTCCTAGTCATCTCATTAATAGTTTAAAAAAAAAAAGGGAAACAGTCCAGATGTTCATCAACAGAAGAATGGATAAATACATTACAATATACTTACATAACAGAATACTACTCAACAATAAAAAAATTACTGAAATCTCAAAAACATCATGAGAAAACAAACTTCACATAAAAGAATGTGCACTATAAAATCTGTTTATAAGAAATTCTAAAACAGGCAAAACTAAACTACGGTGGGAAAAACAGAAGAGCAATGGTTGCTTCCCATGACTGGGAGCAAGGATTGACTGGGAAGGGTCAGTGGGAAACTTTCCGGGGTGATGGTCATATTCTACATTCCATAGAGATTCAGATTATTCTGGTGAATGTATCTGTGAAAACTCAGTAAATGTATACTTAATATTTAGGTATTTAACTGTGTATAAATCAAAACAAAAACCGTAATTGAATACTGAATTCTAGGTTAATGATACTTATGTTGAAGTGTGCTGACACTTGAAACTTACTTCGAAATGTACGAAAATTTAAAATGGATTAATGGCTAAAGGGATGGAGAGATAAAAACCATTATGTGATAAAAGACACATAACAAACATGAATAGTAGAATCTAAGTGGTTGGTATGCTGGTGTTCATTATCAAATTCTTTTAACACAGCAGTACATCTGAAGTTTCATAATACAATGTCGTAGAAAAAATAAAACTTTGAGGTACAGAGAAATAATTTCCCCACAGTTAAATGTAAGCAATTGATCAGAGTGATCACACTCAGTCATGAAGCTTGTTGACGCCAGTAAGTCTCCACATAGTAACCTTTACCTTCTTATATACTATTAGCAGAACAGTGAGAACGACGTTTTTTGCAACCTGGATCTGAACTCTGTCATCCCTTTGCACTTAACTTTCTCTGGCTTCTCAGTGTCTTCACAATCAAGGTCAGATGACTGAAAAGGGAACCTCAAGCCACCCCTTACTGTCTCATCTGTTACCCTGCCCTCCAGCCACACTGGCTTTTTATCAGCTCCTTGAATCTCCAAGCTCCCTTCTACAAGGGGCCTTTGTATGAATCCAAGTGTGATAAGGCCATTAAGCATCATAACAATTCAATGACTTAGGATTCCAACAGCATTGCTAAAGGGACCTGCTATATAAACCAGGACCAGATTCTGGATGCATTATAACAATTATTCTTACATTACTGAGGTCACAAGAAGGTAAAGGAAAATGGGGCAGAGTGATGAAATAAGAATAAATACAAGCTAAGATCCTGGTAGAAGCCATGGGCAGTAAGATATGGGAACAGTGGACATGTATGCTCTCAGCTGGCTGAGGACTGACCACTGCTCCTTACTTTCCCAAAGTGAGAGAGCTTATCTTAAGATTCATGTAGTAAGGCAACATCTTCAAAATCTACTCAAAGGGTCTCCATTTGGTAGTAACTTCTGTTTCCCAGCAAGCAAATACAAATCTTTAGAGGAAAGAATCCCCAAACTAGGCCCTAAAGATTTCCACATGTGAAGTTCAACAAAACAAGAGTTCAGAATTCACACACAAGGAAAAAAGTCACTGTGAAAGCCACCAACAACAAATGTGAAGAGCCCAAGGACTTCAGATGCTATAAGTCACATTCAGAATAGACATTCATTATATATGGAATGGTAAAAGAAATATTAATAAAAGGCAGAGAGATTAGCAAATAATAAGGGCCATACAAAGTGGCCTGGCAATTTAAAAAATTTTTTTTAATCATAAGCAAAAAAATCAATAAATGCACCAAACACAAAACTGGTCACGGTTGAGGAAAGCTGGTAATCTGACAGACTAGACTGATCTGAATTATGTATCCTTTAGAAAGACAAGAAATTAAAAACATGAACAAGCAGCTAACACACATGGAGAGACTGAGGAGTTCTAACATAGATCTAAACCAAAATCCCAGAAGAAACAACAAAAACTGAGAATAGACATATCGGAATAGACAACATCTAAGACATTTCTAGAATTGATGAAAACGACCCTAGAGGTACAGGTAGCATGACACAGATCAAGCAAGGGAAGAAAAATAAAAAAAGAAAGAAAATCCACGACTCGTTTGTAATGAAGCTGCAAAAACCAAAGAGAAATAAGGATCTTCAAGTCATCCAGAGAGAAAAGACAGGTCACCTACACAGAAAGACAAAATGAGAGCTGAGTTCTCAGCAGCAAATAAACAATTAAAGACAGTAGGAAATAACCATCAAAACGCTGACAGAAAATGCCTACCCTGATTTGTGTACCCAGCAATACTATTTTTCAAGCAGGGAAAAAAAAGAATATTAGAAAGATAGATCTAAACAACACAATTTATAATCTTGAATGGCTATTTATTGAGCCTGTGCCAAACAATTAGAGAAGACACATTCCACTCAAGCAAAACTGGAACCTTAACAATATCTAAATATGTGTAAGATGATGAAACAAGTCCATACAGAACTTAAACAATTAGTATCAAATGAGCCACAGTCTCTAACTACAATGCAAAATTATTTTCAAAATGAGCTAAAGAGATAAATTATTAAATCCATGGATGATCACTTTTCCATTTATACCAACAAGGTATACTGAATGTCCTGACCAACCTCCTAGCTGAAAGCAACTAAAAATGCTGAACAAATTAATTTTTTTTAATCTTCTTGAATGCTTACATGAGCTAGGAAACAAAACAAAACAAAAGATACTCAAGTAATGACAGGAATACAGAAGTGTATGGGAGAACTTAAGGTCAGCTTTTACCTTAAGGGTAGAACTGAAGAATAAAAACATGTTGTAAAAGCATGACAACTGGCAAACAAAAGCAAGCATGGGAAGGATAAAAACAAAATTCAGGATAACAGTACCCTGAGTGGAGTGAAAGGGCAGTGTGCACAGTGAGGTGGGCCACAGGAACATGGGACAGGAAAGTATCAGGATGTTCTTTTCACCTGAGCAGTAGGGTCACGGGTATTCATTATATCACCAATTATCACACCTTATAAAAGAATATATATATATTAGATATTACAGAATCTACAGAATTAAAAAGTATCAATATCATCAAATTCTGAGCCCCAAAAAAATCATTGATTTAGCCTAGAATTCAGTGGAAGTATGTTATGTACATATGTAACCATCTTAAATGTTTGCATCAAATATTAAAGACTTTAAAGGTCAGAGAATGCATATCATCACATTCTGAGACCATTATAAAGTGATTAATTTATCTCATACTTCAGTGAAGGTTCTTACACACAATACTTACATAATGTTTCAGCTGCATTCTCAGATAAATATACTCTGGCTATAGAAAGCTGATGAGGACAATTACTGATTTATCTGCGCCCCATTTGCACGTGTGTTTAAATAGCAGAAAACTCTGGATTCCAAACTGATTTTGTAACTTTGGAATTAAACCCTTTCCCAAGTTTGGTGCTGCCTGTGTAGGACAATATATGGGTCACTCATAATAGTTCTGGAATTGCCAAGCATGTGGTAGGGCAGATTCTGCATTGAGGCTTTACCAGGAGAAGTCAAATATTTAATTACTTACCAAACCAGCAATAAAAACTCATACTATATTCAAAACTTTCTTGCCAGATCAGGGTAAAACTTAAAAATATGCTTTTTTCCCACACAAATGAAAATTATACATGTTATACACATGGCCTGTTTTAAACAACAGCATTTAATGCTGTTAATACCTTCCACATCTATGAACAGTTGTACCTCCCTGTTAATGAGGGATACATAAATTTGAAAGTCAGTACATTTAACCTGTTGAAAGACATCTGCAACACCTCTAATTTCTTTCTTGTTACTGTAATATGCCTATAAGCATCCTTGTATATGTATGCATACATGTGTAAATCTTACTATTTCTTTTGAATAAATTCATAAAAGTAGAATTATTAGGTCCAATCATAGGAAACTGCCAAGGTTTCAACTGTTTTTCACTTACAGTAAAGATGGCAGTCAATAGGGTCACCCAACAAACCGGAGGACATGAACATATTCAAGGCTTTTGGTATACTGCCAATTCATTAATTCTGACAAATCATAGTATTTTGTTATTGTTGTTGAGACAGGGTCTTGCATGGGCCACCGCACCCAGTCAATCATAGTATTTTCTTTCTTCCTCCCTTCCCTTTTTATGATTTTGGTACCACCTTTAACTCCCTCCAATTACCATTACTTGAGCCAGAAACACTGGCATGGAAAAACGACGACATCGCCAGTCACCAATGGGAAAGGAAAGTGACCATGACTATACTTTCTTTTAAAATGTATGTACTTGATAAACTATTATAAAAGGATACACAAAATGAAAGTGATTATTAGAATACAGATAATTTAAGTAATGTTTTAGAAGTATTTTTTGAACTTTCTAAAAATGTGCCATGCCAAGCATGGTGGCTCACGCCTGTACTCCCAGCACTTTGGGAGGCCAGGGCAGAAGGACTGCTTGAGGACAGGAATTTGAGACCAGCTTGGGTAACATAGCAATACTCTCATCTCTACAAAAAATTTTTAAAAAATTAGCGAGGCATCATGGCATGCACCTATAGTCCCAACTACTCAGGAGGCTGAGGCAGGGGGATTGCTTGAGCCCAGAAGTTCAAGGCTGCAGTGAGGTATAATCATGCCACTGCACTCCAGACTGGGCAACAGAGCAAGACGCTGTCTCTATAAAAATAAAATAAAATTTAAAAACATATTAAAATGTACTCGATAACAGATTTTTAAAAATTAAAAAGACAAAAAGAGAAACTGTAGAAATGAATGACAGCAAAGAGTGGGGTGGAGGAGCTGAAAGGTTCTACAGAGTACACATAGGAAGGAAAAAGGAAAGCTATGTACCATCCCATAATGTGCAGCTCACACTTGTATGGTGACATGCAAATGGCAAATGCTGAATCCTCTAAGTCTGCTACTGTCTACAGACTGAAATTCAAAATGTCGCTGGGCAATTACATGGCAGACAATTTTATCTCATTTAATGAACATAATAGTCCTATAGGATAGTTATTCCATATCTATATTTTAATATATAAAACAATTAAGCAAAAAGAGACTCAGAGGTACCTAAAATCACAGAGCTATTATACACAGAACAAGCACATGACTGCATATTCCTTTAAGCAAAATTTCATTAACACTTAACTATACTTAGTGAATGTCTTGATCAGAATTTTTTTTAGACCACTCTGACTGGATGGCAGTACCAAGGATAGACTGAATTTTTAAAAGGTTCATTACACTTAGCTTTCTCTTGGGTTTTATAAAAACCGCTGAACTGAATTCTATAGACTACCATAAGATATATCCTATTAGTAAAATAAAATCTGGGATACACTGGTATGTGCAGTACTCACTTTATCATATAGGAAAGTCTTCCAACAAAGAAAAAGTAGGACAACCTAGTAACAGTGTGAATAAGGAACAAAAAAGTTGCAGACTTTTAGGTTAGCCTAGAAATTATAAAAAGGAGTCACTTAGTCCTGTATTATGCATTCCAGAAATCAGTGTTACTAAAGTACCCATGTATTTCCTTAGTGGGTAGAATTTTTTTCCAAGAAATAATACCAATAGTGACACAGATCACATACCAAAAGAAAAATGCTAAATAAATATGAGTTATTTAAACTCTCATTATCTCCTTAGGCAAAATATGAAGTTCAACAGACTGCTAAAGGATGAGATGTAACAGTACATCAGAACCAGTCTGTAAGCTGAACATTATTTTTGCAATGAGTAGGCTTCCAATAAGATCAGCTGGAATCTGAAAATGCCTTCTTAATCTTTCCATTTTACCAACTTAAATTCCTCTCTTATTCAACTCTGTATTATCGTAAACCTTCAAAACTTGTCACCAATCCCTTACCTCAGGGGTCCCCAAACCCTGGGCCATGGATCAGTACCAGTTAGTACCTTATTAGGAACCAGGCCACACAGCAGGAGGTGAGCTGTGGGCAAGCGAGCATTACCGCCTGAGCTCTGCCTCCTGTCAGATCAGCAGTGGCATTAGATTTTCACAGGAGCACAAACCCTGTTGTGAACTGCACATGCGAGGGATCTAGGTTGCGCATTCCTTATGAGAACCTAATGCCTGATGACCTGAGGTCGAACAGTTTCATCCCAAAATCATTCCCCTACACTCCATCCCCCTACACTCCAACCCCCAACACCCTGTGGCTCTGGTCTGTAAAAAACTGTCCTCAAAACTGGTCGCAGGTGCCAAAAAGGTGTTAGGTAAAGCAGCAGTCCCCAACCTATCTCCTATGTGACGACTTCTTCACAGACAAGATGAAAACAGACACAACCCTGCAAACAGCTGGAAACTTCCTTAGCTTCCTACTCTCTCAGCTTGAACCTTTCAAGTGGTAACATCTATCATTATCTTACATAGAAAAATATAGAACAACTTACCTTCTTACCTCCTTCTTTTGAATCTAATTCACCATTGCTCTTTCACGGCAGTAAGTGCCTAGACTTACATAATAAGCCTTTTTCTTCCTTATTTTCACATCTTGTTTTAGTTCAATCTCTGGGTCCTATCAAATCCATCCACTAAATTTGCGTATTATAATATACTTTCACTTTTATCTAATTTCTTGCCAGAATGATTGAAGAGCCTCTAAACATGCTTGCAACCCTTTAAAAATTTAATCTATCCCTGATACTGCCATCTAATCACAGTGGTCTCAAAAACAACTCTGGTTAAGGCATTCACTAACTAAAGTTTTTAAATGGCTCCCAATATCTGCAGGAGAAAACCTAAACCCCTGTTTACATGACGTTTGTGGTCCCTCTCTCACCAAAATGTTATGAACTATTTTAGCTAAGACTGCACCACATTCTCTCTCTCCCCTCCGTGTTCTTGTCTAGAAAACACAATTCTTCTTTATTCTACAAAGTCGGAGACTACTCAAATGATGCTTTTCAGTGGAGCCATCTCAATACCAAATCTATACTAGGTCAGCAGACTCTTCTATGCACAGTCACATCATTCGTGCTTACTAACAGCAACGGATCAAACATAAAGTCACTGTTTACAGGAATCCTCCACTAGACAGAAGAATTTAAAGGTGTGGATTATGTGATTTATTTCTGCATTTCAGGTCCGGAATAGTTAGTTAATAAATACTTTTATTAAAGCAAAAAAAATTACCAAGTACATTTAATGACAAAATTATATGTACAAATGTCTTTTTGACGTTTATTAACATTTTTGGCCTTTTACCTTACATATATTTATTGTCTATCTGATGCCTTACGGGGTAAAAAGCAAAGCAAATCAATTTCATATGAGTATAGTCGGCTCTGCAACAATCTCTACCTATGACAAATTCGTTGATATTCAGGCATAATAATAGTATTTAAAGCTCAAGAAATGATTGTAGACTTACTGTCTCCATATAATAGAAGTTATCTTTTAAGATTTACTCAAGTATACAAAAGCTCACAAAGCACAAAAAAATTAATAATTCCATACTGGTTAAAAGATTCTTATTGCCATTCAGCAACAAATTTCTATTCCTCCAAATGTTAGCTTTAATCAAATTTGAAAATAAAAATACGTAATAAATAGGATTCAAAGAAACAAACAAAAAAGTATATTAAAGCAGCCTCTAATACCTGTTGATAGAAGAAATTCAAAGTTGGCTTATCTTCAGTAAACTGGTTTAGAAATCCTTTTGGCAAATAACGAATTCTCAATTCATATCTAAAAATAATTCACAAAACAGAACAATTAGAAATTAGTCATTTTCTCAATTTATAGTCTACAATTACAATATTATTTTGAGTATAGCATTCCTAATTACTCTGAAAGATGATTTTTAAATATAAGCTATCATCAATTAATCTTTAAATGTAATTTGTAAACATTTTAGCACAAAAAAAGAGCACATATCATAGATGTGCTACAGCTCAGTGATTCAAGGAAACAGAGCATAGGACTTCTGGGCCTTAAGAGGCCTCTTAAGGCCCAGAAGTCCTTCCAACCCCATGGGTCATTCTCCACCACTGCTCAGGGGAAGAACTGCCCTGACTTCTAACATCTTCCACGACTTCCCATGTCTAAATTTTTACCAGTGGATTGCACAGTATGTACTCTTACTTGCTCAGAAAGCTAAGCTTTAAGAATGGATAAAACAAACCAACATCACCAGAATGCTCTTTATCTTTCTCATTCTCTCTTTATGTGTATGTGTGGCTCTACCCATATGAACACTCTAAATGTCTTCTGGCAAACATATGTACACAATTCGGTTGCATATATACCTAGGAGCACTGGATAACAAATACATCCATTAGCTTTAGCAGATATTATCAAACAGCATGCCAAAGAGTTTGTAACAAGTCAAACTTCCACCAACACCATGGGGATGTTCCAGTTCCTCTGTATCCTTTTCTCCACTTGGCATTTTCTAACTTTTTTGTTTTACTCACTCTGATTGGCATACTGTAATAGTGCATGGTGATTTTAATTGGCATTTCTTTGGTAAAAGTAATGAAAGTGAGTATTTTCACATACTTTTTGGTCATTTTGAATATCCCCTTTTGTGAAGTACCTGTTGAGTTTTTTATTTTTTCTGCCCAGGCTGGTCTTGAACTCCTGGTCTCAAGGGATCCTTCCACCTTGGCCTCCCAAAGTGCTGGGATTACAGGCGTGAGCCTCCACCCTTGGCCATGTTCAAGTTTTTGTCCTTGTTTTCCTACTAAATGGTCTACCTTTTCTCCTTCACCACCTACTGATTTGTAAGTGTTCTTTATATAGTCTAGATTTGAAGCCTTTACCTCCTATTGATTTGTAGGTGTTCTTTATATATTTTAGATTTGAGGCCTTTGTTAGACACAGTGAATATCCTCTCCCATTCTGTAGCTTAATGGTATTGTTTTTTTAACCACTCAACAAAATTTCAATGCAATCTTCTGAGGAAGCAAAGTTTGCTACACATATACAAGTTCTGCTAAGACTTATAAATGTACACTTTATTAAAATACAAAATTGCCAAACAATTCGGTTCCATTTCACTTTTACTCTCAGAAAGAGTTCAATAACTTACTGTAGATATTCTACACTGGGTTATTATACAAGTATAACAGATTTCATTTATTTTCAACTTAGGATTTACCAGGCACATAACTACTTTATGTGCACTATTTCTCTCTCTTTTTTTGAGACAGGGTCTGGCTCTGTTGACCAGGCTGCAGTGCAGTGGCACAATCTCAGCTCACTGCAACCTCTGCCTCCCCGGGCTCAAGTGATCCTCCCACCTCAACCTCCTGAGTAGCTGGCACTACATGCACATGCCACCATGCCTGGCTAATTTTTGTATTTTTAGTAGAGCTGGGGTTTTGCCATGTTGCCCAGGCTGGTCTTGAACACCTGCATTCAACAAATCCGCCTGCCTCAGCCTCCCAAAGTGCTGGGATTACAGGCGTGTGAGCCACCACATCTGACCTGTGCACTGTTTCTCTTAATCAATTTAATAATCAGAGAAGAAAGGTATAATTATTCGCATTCTGCAGACTAAAAAAATGCTCAGCAAAATATTATTAGTTCCAGGGTTACATGTCATTGATTCAAACAGGTCCAAGGAGGCTCCCATTTTATTTATTTTTTTGGTGGCGAGAAGTTCCCATATTAAAGACAAGGAAACTGAGGTTCAAAATGAAACAATGGGCAGCCTGGCTCCAAATCCAGCATTCTGATGCTGATGATGATTATCAACTAACATTTTCTGAATATTTAGGGTATGACAGGAATTGTGATAAGCATTTCACACAGAAGATTTCTTTTTAGAGAAGCACAAGGAACATAGGCTCTAGATAAAGATCACCTACGGGGGGCCATGTCACTTATTCACTGTCAGCTATCACTTCTCTGCGCCTCAATTTCCTTATAAGGATGTTACAAGAAGTAAATGAGTCAGTAGACACAAAACACCCAGAACAGTCACTGGCATATCATAATAAATGGTTTCTAAGGTTTATCATTAGTAATAACTCGATAACTGTTTATTCCAGCACAGATCATGTCTCACATAGAGTTGGAGGTGCTGGAAATTCAACAGTGAATAACAGGCAAAGTGCTAGGTCTCAAAAAGTCTGCATTTTTGTGGCAGAAGTCAGACAGCAAATACACAAATATATGTGAGATGGCAGTCAACGTCATAAAAAAATCAAAGTAAGGGGAATAACAAATGATTAAGTATTATTTTTATAAAGGATAGTCAATGATGGACACTCTGATATGATATCTGAGCAAAGATCTAAACAAAGGAGATGAGGAAGGGCGTTATACAGTTATGTGCAGAGAAAAAGTGTTCTAATCAGGTGGAACAGACTATGTAAAGGCCCTGCTGCTGGAGGATGCTTGGGAAGACAAGTGTAGCTGGGGCAGCCTGCATGAGGGCAGTGAGTAGAAATGAAGCTTCACACAGACCCTTACAAGTCATGATAGCAGGGTTCTTTCTCAATGAGAAAGGAAGTCAAGGGCATGCTGTGCACAGAGAAGTGACATCACAGGATTTTCATTTTTCATGATTAGGGTGTATACCATGCAGAACAGACAATGGGGACCAAAGGAAGAAGTAGGGAGACTAGGAGGAGACAGCAAGATTCTGGGTGAGAAATAATAGCAGGTTAATATTCACCTTATGTTCACAGATTGGCAAGACAATTTTAGGGAATTACATAATCTTCCCTAGATCCCACAGCTATTTAGAGGTAGGCATGGGATTCCTCTCCAGCAAGAACATGAATATTTAAAGGCACAATGAAATGAGGAGAAGGCACCTATGTCTTAAAAACAGAAAGGAACTTAACTCAAGCCTGCTTATGTGAAGTTAGACAAGGCCTTTAGATCATGTTAAGAATTTTGATGGGAGCTAAACGACAAGAACACATCCACATAAAGCAGGAAATAAGACACTGGGGACTAACAAGAGTGGTAGATGGGGAGGAGGGAGAGGATCAGAAAAAATACCTGGTTGATGAAATAATCTGTAAACCAAACCCCTGTGACATGTAGTTTACTTATGTAACAAATCTGCCCATGTACCCTTGAACCCAAAATGAAAGTTAAAAAGAACTTTGTTCCCTGCTTCAACACACTACAGTCTAGCAAATTTCACACAAAACCCTACTGAAACTTTCCTCAGTCCTTAAACTGCAACGTCTGACACCATGTTCTCGTACCCCACTAGAGCTGACATCCCTACTCTACTCTCTTACACAAAACTCATCATTTTCTTTACACGTCTGTTTGCCATTTTAAGAGTCTAGTTGCATCCTGACACATACTTCCACTTCTCTGCTATATGCCTCTCCATGGATTCCCAACAGCGGCTAAATACTATGCCCTAAATAAAATCATTCTTCTGTTCCTACTCTTAGGCAATATGTTCTTATTCATGCCATTGTCATCTAGCTTCCTCAGTCTTACCACCAAATATGAGCACTAAGACACCCAAAAGTAACCAACTGAGGATAAGGAGGAAGAGAGTATGTTTTTGAAAAGCTGAGTTAGATTAAGAATATGATAGTCCTGATACTGAGAAGGGTTAGCTAGCTAGTCTGTCTTTAGTGAAGTAAACAAAGCATTAACTTCACACAACACAGATGCCCTCATAAAAAAAACTGTGGTGTGAACAGTCTGTTCTTACAATAGACTTCCAATTTTTTTTAAAAAAGGGAAGAATGGAAAGAGAAATTTATCATTTAGCAACAATTATAGTAATAATCACTGCAAGACAGAATCATCAATGAATGCTAAGATTAGTGGGTGAAAATGAGAAACAGAATGTTGCAGTATCGACGTATCTTCCCAGAAGATATTTCTTAATTATAAAGGGGAAACAGTAACCTTGTAGTGGAGAAACCTGGCTTCCATTATCTTAACTAAATGATCCAAGTTAGAACCACCTGTAAATTGAGTTGTGTCATCATTATGGACTTCCTGATACAATGCAACGAGAAAGGTAGGACATCTTGACTGTGGCAGTTTTGCCAAACACACATAACCTTAATCATAAAAAACAATATCAAACTCAAATTGAAGAACACAATACAAATAACCAGTGAGTATTCTTCAAAAATGTAAAGGTCATAATGACACAAATTAAGGAATTGTCTCAGATTAGAGAAGACTTAAGGAGACATGACCATAATGTGGTGTTCTGAATTGGTCCTGAACCAGAAAAGGAACGGTAAGTGGAATAATTGGGAAATGTGAAAAAGTCATATAGATTTGTTACTAGGACTGCATCAATGTTAATCTCCTGGTTTTACTAGCTTTATTATATAAGATTTTAATATTTAAGGAAACTGGCTGAAGGGTACACAGGATTTCTGTGTACTATTTTGCAACTTTTGATATTATATTGAGAATTTTTAAATTCCCACAAATACAAGACTGACCTTTTGTAGCTGTGGTGACAAACACCGCCCCCCGCCCCCCCAAACACACACACACACACACACACACACACACAAAACACCAGTTTTAAATCAGCTTGGTCAATAAACACCAGTTGTACAGTCACAGACCCACTCAAAACTAATTTTACAGCACCTTTAATCAATCAACTGATAACTTGCCTCAACGAACATGCATCTACAGGTCAACTGATTGGCAGCTCTTTCTTTAATTCAGCCAAACAGGAACTAACTCTAAAGAACATGCTTCTAAAGACGAACAGTCTAACTTGTGTAACCATGTGTCTAAAATTGATGCCAACCCATTCCCACCTCTGAAAGTTGGCCAGCTTCTCAATTTCATACTTCCAAAAACCTTGTATAGTATCAGTAGTGTGTTCTCCTCAGGGAGACTGACTGATCAGCACAGCTTTCCCTTAACAGCATAATGAAGCCACTTTTTTCCGATTTAGATAATGAATGATCATGATGTCAGATTTGGACAATACGTAAGTAGTAAAACTTTTTTTTAAAGCAAAAAAATGATTATGACAAAAATCAGGATATCAGTTACCTCCAGAAGCAAAGAATAGAGAATGAAATTGGGAATGGGCACACCTCTAATTTAAT
This sequence comes from Mandrillus leucophaeus, assembly GCF_000951045.1. Lineage (NCBI taxonomy): Eukaryota > Metazoa > Chordata > Mammalia > Primates > Cercopithecidae > Mandrillus > Mandrillus leucophaeus. Next base: position 1,020,427 of record NW_012103932.1, read on the forward strand.
GGGCTACAATTCATTTCATACAAAGATAATAAATATGTTGCTGATAGGAAACACATAAACAAAGAGGGGGCACTACGTACTGTTAACAGAAAGTATAGATGAATATATTATAATCATGAACTTACACGTACTTAACAACATAGCCTTAAAATCATAAAGAATCACAAGACAGAATTACTAAAAAAAAAAAGTACATCAACAATTACAGTTGAATAGTTTCTTCTGAGATGAGCATGTAGCAAAATATATGTGTATAATATATACATTGAATACATTAAATGTCACTTTTCAAGCAAAGTATGAACAATATAATCTTCGAATAATATGACAATAAGCTTGAAAAAATGTACACAAACACACTCACCCTCTTTATAATAAGAGAACATACCTTTTTTTCAGAAGGAATGAAAATATCAACTAAGTACTAAGGCACAAAGAATCATCTCAACATAGTTAAAAAAGAGTCAACACCATAAAATTGTTATTCTTCCTATAATGCAACAAAATAAATCCATAACCAATAATCTTTTGTTTTATAAGCACATATGGTAGACACCTAAACAACACACTTAATCCACCCCTTGGTTTCTTCCTAAAATCTTGAAACAAATATCAAAACACTGATTGATAATAAAACACTATCTAACAAAGTTGTGAGACACAGACAAAACTAAAATGACCATTTATAGTAAAATACATTTACTGGTAAACATGAATGAACAAAAACAAGTGAGCTAAGTGTTCAATTTAGAAATGTGGTAAACAGAAATAATAAAATATAACCTTCATAATAGGAATATATTATAGAGTAAGAATTAACTTAGTAAAGATGACACAAAGGCTTTGCAGAGAAGACATTAGAAGGCATCCGAGACAAAGGACACAGATGTTACAGACAAAATCCAGATGAGGGGAACCTGTAGGACAAGTAACACAGCTTCCTTCACAAACTGCAAGTAAAGGGGAGAAACTGGATGAAGATGCTATAGATTACAAAAGACTGAAAAGACAAAGGGCACACCTAATTTGGATCCTAATTCAAATAATTTATCTTTAAAAATTTTGTCATGATATTTAATAAACAAGTCAAACTTTGAATACTGATGGGATAGTTTATGAAATTAAGAATAATTTTTGGAGATTTTTAAACAATGTTTGGTTATATTTTAGAGCAGTAGTTCTGAACCTTGAGATTCTGCCCCCTTCCTGTTTCCCCTAGGAGACAACTGGCAGTAACTGGACATACTTTTGCTTGTTACAACTAAACAGGGTGGGGTGGTGGGCTCCTATCATTTAGTGGGTAGAAGCCATACAACATATATATACAAAAGCTCCCCACAACAAAGAATTATCTGGCCAAAATTTTAATCCATGATTAAAATTTAAAAAACAACAAAGAAAAGCATGTTGTCATGTTATGCACAGACCATTTTGAAGTCTAAACTATTTCCATGAATTTATAACTTTGTCACCAAAAAGGAGTGGATGCACTGCTCATAAAAAATCTGAAAACAAAAATTTCTAACATTTCAAGATTTCTCCACTAAATAAAAAAATCTGATGTTAAAATATGAAAATATATTTCAAAATCAATTATATTGAAAGGAATGATCATGGAATATGGAAATTCACTGACCAAATTTCAACAAGGGTTTACATAATTGGTGACTGGTAATGAAAAATCAGTATCATGATAAAGCACACACAGACAGTGGTATCCCTTCTATTTAATTATGCATATCTTTGTCAAGAATACTTTTTGCTATGACAACCATTAAAAGCAATAACAAAATAAATAAAACCTGAAATAAGACCTTTGAATCAGAAGTGGGGCATGGTGGCTCATGCCTGTAATCTCAGCACTTTAGGAGACAAAGGCAGGAGGAGTGCTTGAGCCCAGGAGTTTGAGATCAGCCTGGGCAACATAACAAGACCTTGACTCTACTAAAAATAACATAACATAACATAACATAACATAACATAACATAACATAACATAACATAACATAACATAACATAAATAACATAACATCAGCCGACCGTGATGGCATGTGCCTATGATCCCAGCTACTTGGGAGGCTGGGGTGGGAGGATGGCTTGAGCCAACGAGGTTAAGGCTGCAGTGAGTCATGATTGCACCACTGCACTCCAGGTTGGATGACAAAGACAGACCCTGTCTCCCCTCTCCTCTGCCAAAAAAAGACCTTTGAATTAGTGTAGTCAAAACTATTAACACTGATCCCAGTGGCTAAGGCAGAAAGACCATATGAGGCCAGGAGTTGGAGTCCAGCCTGGGCAACACAATGAGACTTGTCTGTACAAAAAAATTATTTTAAAAATTAGTTGAGTGTGATGGCAAACACCTCTAGTCCTAGGTAACTGGGAGGCTGAGGAAGGAGGACTACTTGAACCCAGGAATTCAAGGCTACAGCGAGCTATGATGGTACCACTGCACTCCAGCTTGTATAACAGGGCAAGACCTTGTCTCAAAACAACTATTTAACCGAGACTTTCTTTAAAAAATAAACCATACTAGGCCGAGGGCAGTGGCTCACATCTATCATCCCAGCACTTTGGGAGGCCAAGGCGGGCGGATCACGAGGTCAGGAGATCAAGATCATCCTGGCCAACATGGTGAAACCCCATCTCTACTAAAATACAAAAAAATTAGCCAGGTGTGGTGGTGTGAGGCTGTAGTCCCAGCTACTCAGTGATGCTATCTCAGATCACTGCAACTTCCACCTCCCAGGTTCAAGTGATTCTCTTGCCTCAGCCCCTCTAAGTAGCTGGGATTACAGGCGTGCACCACCACGCCTGGCTAATTTTTGCGTTTTTGGTACTGATGGGGTTTCACCATGTTGGCCAGGCTAGTCTCGAACTCCCGGTCTCAAGTGATCCACCTGCCTCAGCCTTCCAAAGTGCTGGGATTACAGGTGTGAGCCACCGCGCCTGGCCCACTGCATGCTTTTAAATTTTCTACTTTTATATATATTTTACAGCCTACATTATACAATCAATATGTTGACCATAAGTAAATAAATAAAAAATTGATTAAAGATGAGAGACAACATAAGGCTGATAGGGAGACTTAAAAATGTAAAACATGCAATATCTCCCCATGTTATCTCAAAATTTTAACTCAATTCCATTTTCAGTACTTTCGAGGAGGAGAGAACTCTTGGAGAAATAATAATTCACTAAAAACTAGGAACTTGGGGAAAGAAAAGAATTCAGAGAGGAGCCTTGCCATGATGCTACAAAGCCATGAGAAGATGAAAACAGAGAGGAAGGTAAGTGGGAGAGAAGAGAATCAGAAAACAGGAAGACACTGGAGGAGACAGAACAGGGGAAGAATTCAACTGTACAACCCAGGATTAAATTGTAATACTGGTGGGCAGGGCTTCCTCTTTCATTTTCTTATATATTGCTATGGCAACCCAGTACTGTACCAAATGCAGGCGGAAGGGAGGGAGAGCGAGCGAGTTAAGGTGAAGAATGTAAGATTTCAAAGGAAAGCAGGCATGCTGAATCAGTTGTTTTCAAAGGAAAGTATTCACCTTGGTATTGTCAGTGTCTGGCACAGAAGCATTCAGTAAATGTTTAATAATAAATCAGTAAATTTGGTTTCTCAAATGCCAAGAAAGGCTTCTCTTAGATTTGGTCCTCAAATCCCTGAATTCGACATCTGAAAGGAATAGTGATATCCAATTAACTCAGTCAGAAGCCAAACAGATCACTCTATGTAGGTGATTTCAGACAATCAATATAATTTAAATTATAATTCACTTAATTATTTGAGTGAAAAACTTTACAGTTTAAATCTGTTGGAAATCTCCCAAAGTTTCATACCTTTTACTGTATTATAAACTAGATCTGGTAGCATAATTTAAACAGTTTTGCCTGACTCAAGCTCCTAACAAATACTACCTACTTAACTAGGCTCTCCCAGCATCCCAGAAATAGGTAAGCTCCCACCTGCCCCTGGACTGACTGGGAAAGCGCTGGGGACAGGCTGGGGCACACACGCACACTTCAGGAGTGATTTTCAAACGCAGCCTCAGACCCTAATGGTCAACACAAGTTCCCCTGGAGCCTGTGTGGGGATTGGGAAGAGCTGGCGGCTACCCCAGCCACGGCTCTGAGCCTTCCAGTGACTTCTGAAGGAATTTACCATTCCCTTATTTATATGTTCTATGTGGTCTTAACCAACATGTGTTCCCAACAATCTCGTTAGGTGTTTTCACTTTTACTTTATAAAAAGTGTGTCATGCTGTACGTCGTATTCCAGGACTTTTTTAAATTGAGGTAAAACTCACATAAAATATTAACCATTTTAAGATGTGAAGGAAAATCAGTGGTATTTAGCGTACTCACAAAGTCGCGCTAGGACTTACTTTGTCACATGATGTTATACAGCTAAGCTTCATTCATATTGTTACTCGTACCTGTAGTTCATTAATTTTGACTTGTGTGACATTCTACTACCATGTGAATAATCCCCAAGTGACTTAACTGTCACTGCTTATGCCATGAACATGATTGCAGTTGTAGCCTAGTATAGAAAGTAGAGCTAGAGTCCCTGAAAGAGAGAACTTGAAGGAGAACTGCAGGATGGTAGGGCATGTAATCACTTGACATTCAAGAGGATGCCAAGCTGGATTCCCAGGTGGTTTCACCAATTTATTACAACATTATCCCTAGCAGTGCAGGTGAAAGACTGTCAGGTCCATAGCCTCTCCAGCTATAGAGAGTGTCAGACAGTTGACTTCTCGCCAACTGGAGGCAGAGTTTCACTGAGCTATTGATTTGAATTTCCCTGATCAATAATGAAGCTGACAGTGCCTTCTATGTTAACTGGCCAAACTTATTTTTTCTTTTATGAAAATACCTTCACGTCTCTTGCCTATCTATTATTGAGGTGTCTTTTTTTTTTTTTTTTTTTTTTGGAGATGGAGTCTTGCTCTGTCACCCAGGCTGGAGTGCAGCGGCACGATCTCGGCTCACTGCAAGCTCTGCCTCCCAGGTTCAAGCAATTCTCCTGCCTCAGCTTCCCCAGTAGCTGGGATTACAGGCATCTGCCATGAAGCCCAGTAATTTTTGTATTTTTAGTAGAGACGGGGTTTCACCCTGTTAGTCAGGCTGATCTCGAACTCTTGACCTCAGGTGATTCGCCCATCTTGGCCTCCCAAAGTGCTGGGATTACAGACATGAGCCACAGTGCCCCATCAGCAATTTTTTATTGATCAGAACTCTTTAACACCACCCTTTGTTGACTGCATGTGTTACAAATACCTTCTCCCACTTTGCAACTTGTTCTTGTACTTTGAAAATGTATCTTTTGCAGAATGTCTTAATCTTAGTACAGTAAAATTTGCCATTCTTTCTTTTTATAGTGAACATTTTGGAGCTCTTAAGAAAATCTTCCTAACCCAGGGCCAGAGACACATTCAATTACACTTCCCACAAAACATGTTTTTTTAAAGTTTTGCATGTGATGTTTGTACATCTCATAGATTTGTGTATTGAGGTAGGATCCAATTTTGTTGTTCTTCTTCCTACATGGATAGCCATTTATCAATCCAGCCCTTCCTTTCAACCAGTGACATGTCATGACACAGAGCTCTCTAAGGTCATCCTGCCTGAGACAATTACAACCAAATATGTGTGCAGCAAGCTAGTTTACCAAGCTGTTTAAAGAGTGAAGACCAAGTGAACAAGTCTATATTTCAGGTTTATTCAACAGTATGAATAGAATCTATAGCAGATAGCACAAAAGAAGAAGCTATGTCCAAAAATGTCATGGAAATCAAAATTTATACCCCATTATATTGCTGAGTCCTGGAACTTTCATTTGACTGTTGAGATCTTACTCCTCAGAAATAAAGCCAGAACTGCAGCTGCCTTCACATACCCACCTATGAACTTAGATGTCTGCAGGTGACAGAAAAAAAATTTGTCATGTTCAGCTTCTTGTACTTACATATCTAATACAGGAGTAGAGAAGAAACAGCTAAGTGTTTGGATTCAATTTCCACTATACCACCCATTTAAGCCATATATCTCCAGGAAAAGTTATTAAGCCTTTCCAAACTAAGGCTTTCTCAAAGTAAAATGGCAAAAAGAGAGTACCTACATAAGACTATCATAACAGAAATTAATTTTGATGAACTACATCAAATGTCTGACACACAGTAAACAACATGTGTTAATATGGTAATACTGTTATTAACTTACGCTAATATTGTTTGGTTCCTAGTTGAAAACAAGTTTCTATACCATCACATTACTTTGCGTCTGGGCTTCTTTTACACAAGCATTATCAGTATATTATTTATTCAGTTTTTATTCAAATATTGTTTATTGGGTGCCTATAGTATACCAGACATGACTAGAACCAGGAATAGAGGAATGAAGAAAACAAAGTCCCTGAGAAAGAAAGATAGACAACACATATATAATATCAGTCTTCAGAAGTCTATAAAAAATTAACACACTATATGAGCTGATGAAAAATCACAAGGAGCTTCAGGTAGGCAGTGGGCTCTTTAGGTAGCCAGTAGGAGACCATAGGGAAGCAGTGACATTCAAGCACATTCCTGGAATGAGGAGGTCCAAGCCATGCCTGGAAAAGGCAGAACAAACTCAGCAGAGTCACATCAAGTTCAAAGGCCCCAATAAGAAAGCCAGGGGGCTAGAGTTGAATACGTGAAAAGTTGTAAAAGATAAAGGAAAAAAGGGAGGTGAGACAAAGAAAGCCTTAATTAAGATGAAGGGCTATATTATTCAACAACTAAAAAGTCTGGCAATAGAGAAGAAACCATCACATCAGATCCCAACTTGAGTATTTATGGAAAGAACTCTAAAATATATTAAAGAATTTAATGGAAGGAAAACCGAAATAAAAGGGACCAATGTCACCAGAGTGGAGGAAGAAGAGGAAGAGCAGAAGGAGATAAGGACTGTGAGGTCATCAGAAACTCCAGAGTATGCTCTGAGTGTGATGAGAAACTACTGGAAGTTTCTGAGCCCAAATGATTTACAAATAGAATTGGATGGCTTACATTCTAAAAAATACATCAGCAAATCCCATCAGCTCCCACCTTAAAAACACAACCCTGTACAACTGTTTCTCACCACTTCTATTATTATTCCCCTACTGCACCATCTTTTAGGATTTTTGCCTGAGTTATTGCACTAATTTATCAGTTTCCCACCTCCATCCAATCAAATGTATGATATAATGCCCAAGGCAGGTGTAGGGAGAACAAAAGAGAAGAAAAGAGGTTACTGGAGCACCCCAACATTTAAAAGCCAAACAGTTCAGAAAGACTATGAATGGTCAATGAAGGAAAACCAAAGCAGTTTGGTATCCAGGAAGCTAAGTGAGGAATATTTATTAAATTTTTGGTGATAATAGCTTGTATTGTAATTGCCTTCTACATGCCTAATGATGCTTTAAAAGATGTTTACAATTTTTTTCACATGGTATTAACAGGGTATAGTCCTTTTCCCCCTGGTTACTATTTGTCTGATATACTTTGTTCCCTTTCTGCTTATATTTTATGTATGAGTTCTTCAAATTCAGTTACTATTTTGTTTCATGGAGCCAGTGCATATTTAGATCTACCCAGTTTTTCCCATCTTGCATCCGAGACCCTCCCCTTCAGAGATCAGTTTCGTTTTTCCTAAGGTGTTTTTGTCAGAGGTTCCTTTGGTGGTAAATCCTCTGAGGAAAATGTCTCTATCTCACCCTGTTCTTGAATGGCAATTTAACTGGGCAAACAAATACAGGTTGCCAGCTACTTTCCTCACCACTTTGAACATATTATCCCACTATTTTCTTGGCATCTATTATTGTTGTTGAAAAGTCTGAATTTTTCTCTGGGTGTCATCCTGTTGTGTTCTCTGGTACAACAATATTTTACTATTAATACAATCTGCCAAAGCATCAGTTTAGTTTTATTGACTCTGTTTGGGATTTTATGTTAATCCTGTATTTGAAGGCTCATTCATTCATTGATTATAAAATATTCTCAACCATTATCTCTTAGGATTATCTCCTCTCTTCCCCATTCTTTTTTATTCTTCTTGAGTTTCTATTAGGAATGGGTTGACCTTCTTATTCTTTATGTTACATCAACTTACATTCACATTTTCCATCTTTTCATCTCTGTGGTATGTTCTGGGAAATTTTTTGTCTTGTTTACTAATTTTTCAGCTATGTCTAATCTGCTATTTTATCTATCCTACGATTTCTAGAACTTCTATTTGGACTATCCAAATTCTCTTGGTTATTTTTGATAGTCTCCTGCTCCTTACTGACACTTAAATTCCTCCCCTTTGAAATATACAGAACCATCAGTATTAACCCTCATAACTCTTGAAAATACCTCATCAGTTTATCTGTCACATTTTCTTCTGTCATCATCTCTACCTACTATGCATGTAACTTTCACTAATTTTTTTTTTTTTTTGAGACAGAGTTTTACTCTGTCATCCAGACTGGAGTGCAATGGCATGATCTCAGCTCACTGCAACCTCCACCTCCCAGGTTCAAGTGATTCTCCTGCCT
>NW_012103932.1:1029047-1062848 GCF_000951045.1 Mandrillus leucophaeus
TACTCTGTCATCCAGACTGGAGTGCAATGGCATGATCTCAGCTCACTGCAACCTCCACCTCCCAGGTTCAAGTGATTCTCCTGCCTCAGCCTCCAATGTAGCTGGGATTACAGGCACCCATCACCATCCCTGGCTAATCTGTGTATTTTTAGTAGAGACAGGGTTTCACCCATGTTGGCCAGGTTGGTCTTGAACTCCTACTCAAGTGATTTGCCTGCCTCAGCCTTTCAAAGTGCTGGGATTGCAGATGTGAGCCACCATGCCCGGCCAACTTTCACTAATCTTAAAAGCCTAGCTACATTTTCAGAGTGTTTAAGACAACATTATTCCTATATTGAGATAGGCAATCTAATTTTAAAAACCTGTACTATGAATCCAGACAGCTAAATTCAAATCAAAAGCTGTGTCACAAACTACGTAACTAAAAGTTTATCAATTTTGTTTTCATGTGTAAAATAAGAACAACGATAGTCTCTAACTCATAGGGTTTGGGAACAGTAAAATGAAATGTATATTTAAGTTTTCCGGTGTAAGAAGCAGACAGATGGCAGAGTCCCTGGCTCAGCCACTCATGATGACAAGGCATCAATGTCATCATCATCATTAGTATTATTATGAGGAGCGATATCTTGATCATCCTTTAATCTAGTAGGGTCAATCTATGAGAACTTCTATATAACCCCATCTAAATTTTTCTTCCTTTTGAGGATTCAAGACCCAGTCAGTAAAGCAGTGCCTATTCAATTTTACTTGAAACAAAGTAAATAAATTGGCTTAAAAGAACAACAACAATCTACTAAGAGATTTAGATTCAATGGCCATTTTATTGAGCACTAAGGACTTCATTATGACAAAGTCGGCATCTGACATGTCCATATAAACCAAGATAATATAATTGTGTTAAATAAGTACCTTGACACAGGAGGATCACCTGAGTAAAAGAGTTCAAGACCAGCCCAAGCAACACAGCAAGATGCCCATCTCAAAAAACAAAACAAAACAAAAACCCTGCAGGTATTTTAATTTAACTTTTACATATCCTTTGTTTTGGAATGCTTACTTGCTTAAACAGACTAAATAGCTGGAGGTCAAATCTTCTCTAGCCATTGATGTGAACCAACCAAACTATATTCTCAAGGAGTATTTTGTTAACTCGGTACCAGCTATCTGACAAATTTGAAAATACAACTGTATTTCTTTGATGAACTCTGTAACTGGGGTAGGGTGTTATTCAACATAAGATTTATTCAGGCTGGGCATGGTGGCTCACACCTGTAATCCCAACACTTCGGGAGGCCAAGGTGGGCAGACTGTTTGAGCCCAGGAGTTTGAGACCTGTCTGGGCAACATGCTGAAACCCCATCTCTGCAAAAAATGCAAAAATTAGCTGGGCGTGGTGGTGTGTGCCTACAGTCCCAGCTACCCAAGAAGCTGAAGTGGGAGAATCGCTTGAGCCCAAGAGGCTGCAGTGAGCCATGTTCATGTCACCGTACCGCAGACTGGGTGACAGGGCGAGACTCTGTCTCAAAAAACAAAAATTATTCACCTAAACATGTTTTTCTTTTAAAATGTCTACCCTAATTAATCTAGATCCTTCAAAGTTACTGACCCTTTGAATGCACTCTTCAATCTACAATTGTCTTTATTTCTGTAGCATTACCTATAAAAATTAGAGCCCTAGTAAAAGAAGCCCATTTTTACAAGTTACACCTCTCTCAAATGTATTTTAGATGTACAATTTCCTACTAACATCTTGAGTTGCTTAATAGTTTAAAAAAAAAATTATTAGGGAGAACCAGAAAAAGAACAATTATAGGGAATTCTTTTAATTTGCCCTGAAATAATTTTATTTTCCTTAACATTTCAACAGGAGTCACTAAGACATTACTTCCTAATTTTAACATTGCATGTGAATATCAAATATACACTTACTCTTTGTAGGTGCGCTCTAGATTACACGGCATAGTAAAACAAGCTATGTAGCCCATTAATAAGGTATTTAGGTGTGATAGCAACTCCTGCTCCATAAAAGGATGACAAGGGATGAAAATATAAATATATATATATATAGGATTTGAGTTTTACTGGGAGCAAAGGTTGAAACAAAGTAGCACTGTGAGAAATCAGCTAGCAAAAGACCATCACAGAAGCCTGAAATCAGATGGCTCAAAGTATAGTTAATAACATCCAAAAGCTAGACTAGAGGTCTAGAAGAGATCACTGGTTAATAATTACTAACCAATTTTATTTATACCAGAGATGTAATGACAAGCAGTGTGGAAATTAAACATATACATTTGTTATCTTGTGCATGTTTTTAAAAAGCAAAAGAAATCAAGTGTGCATCACACCAAAGCAGGTTTGTATCTTACTTCCACTCCTCTGGTGGGTGGGCAAGCTCATACTTCTCCCTCACACTGGAGACGCCCATATCCACGTGAAGCCAGTGAACCTCCTCTGACCGCAGGTGACTGAGGCGGAATCCATAGCAGGCCACATGCTTTACTTTGTGACTGTCCACTATCTTCTGAATGATGCCCTAAAACATACCCCCCACAAGAATGACTGTTATAAACTGAAAAAAAAAAAAAAAAAAAGGCAAACTATATGCTAAAAAGTAATGCAATATTCATTTCTTTTAGTCAATTATCAGAAATCTTTGTATGAGAATATCAAGTTAAATAAATGACTTAGGAATCTTTGTTTCTGAAACAGTATTTTCAAGAACAAGGAGAAGTTTTAGAAAAGACAACATAAAGAGATTATCTCCTTTCGTCATTAACAAGGCATGTAAACTTAAAAATACATTTCTGCAATTCCACTATCATCATCCCCCAAACCTGTCAAAGCACACCAGTTATCTTTCAGTTACTACTTTCTAAGGTCCAGACCCAAGGACGGGGTTATACTTTCTAGAACAGGGAGATCATACTGTTCAAGACCAGGCTGCAACATTCATAATCATTTTTTTAAAAAACATACATTCAGGAACACACACTTAAGGCTATGTTTCTGGTGACACTGGAGATACATGAAAAGTTCTTTGAATTAGGGCCTAATCAGTTTATTACTTGCTCTTTAAAAATTATTATGAAACAATCTAAAATACTCCCAAATCTAATGCTTCTAACATGTGTTCCCTTGAGTTCAGAGGAGAAGGTCACCTTTGAATGAGGTCATCAGGGAATGTTCCTTAGAGATGGTGAAATTTCTCCTGGAGCAATGGACAGGTTAAGTGTTAGAACTGACTCTTGCCCTGTACCTACCTAAGTATGAGGGCCATGGGAGAATATGTTGTTAAGTGGGCAGCATGTATAGAAGACTCATTTGGGAACATGACAGAACCATCTGCTGCCCTTTACATGAGGGTATGCAAATCACAACCAACTGTGACCTCAATCTTTTAGGTGATAAGACAAGTATTTTTTTAAATGATGCTGATATTAAAATGAAAATGTCCATGAAAGAAAATAATCACTAGTTTTTAGAATTGCAATTAATTGAAGTTATAATAAAACTTGTAAGACATACATAAAAGTTCCTGCACTCACCAAGTATTGCTTTATTACAGCACAATGCTGCTGATCATAATAAAGGATATTATCCCCAGTCTTCTCCATAATCTAAGACAAATCATAACATGTACCATATACAAAAACTGTCCAAAACCCAGTATATGCACACTGGGGACGTGTGCTGCTGTGCTGGGCTCCCGATACTGGCACCTGGTATGTGGCAGACCTCCCAGGGCACTGAATGAATGAAGTGGTAGAGTCAATCTCTCTTTCAGACAACTCAATCCCAGGTACGAAGTTGTTTATCAAGCACAGGAAGTGGCAGAGAGAGGGACAAAGGAAGGGAGTAAACATGGTATCAAGAGAGAAAGCATGAACAACAGACCAGGCTGGAAGAGTCAAAGACAGATTCATAAAGATGATGAATTCTCATCAGGACAGGAAGGATGCTTACAGCCTACATACTCCTATGTGGAACTGACAGAAGCATAAAATGTTCTTCCTGGCTTTTTGATCCAAGGCCCAGAATTCATGACAGGGCCACTGTAAATGATAGTACCCTACCTACACAAGGATGTACAGCCGAGGGCAGAGAGTCCACATTCTAGTCTTTAAACCTTGTACTCTGGGGTGGGGAACTTGCCTAGAGAAAGGAGCACCTTTTAACAATTCTCTCAGAAGTGACTTCTGCAGCTTCTTGACAACACACAAATCCCTGAACTATAAAGGATGGAAGCTAGCACCTCTGCGAAATTCCCACCAAAGCTCCTGGTTCCCTGTCCTGCTCTGCCAGGTCAACACCTAGTACACACCAACACTAGTTACCCTTGGTAAAGCACAGGTCAGTAAGTCTCCTTGCTCCACAACTCACTACTACTACCAATTCAAGAGGCAGCTCTCTCTTGTTAGAGCTGCGATCAATGTCTACACTGGTCTCTAGACATCTGCCTCAGGTCACTTGGTCTATCATTCCATAAACTGATGTTGAATATAAGGCAGTGAGGAACACAAATCATTTCTTATAATTGTCACCATTCACATCCTAAGAAAAAGCCCAGCTTCTCTGGGTGCCTTCTGTAGTGACCCCATGAAAAAGTCACTTCATCTCCTCTGAACTCACAGCACACATATAGGAGACCTGCAGCAAACCAGTCTCAAAGAAGCTTAGCCCAGAACCGTGGTATTTGTTAGGGAAAGGCAGGTTTCTGTCTTGGAGTTTTATGGAACAGAGAGAATCTTATTCCATTCACTTGATCATGCTGCCTGAAGAGACTGAGAGTGACTTCAAGTGTGGATTTGAGTAACACTGCCTTTGCATACAGTAGTACCTCATGAGTAAACCAGCTTTCAATTTTCACTCTCCATGGAATAGTGAAAAGCAATAAACACACAGATATTACCTTCTGTTTCATTTTTTGCTTTCTCATTACGCATCCATATTGCACTCTGTACTACTGCTCATTCTCTAGCAGCTTATAAATTTCTCTGGGTAACGGCAAACATTACAAATATACAAAGTGCTTAAATATGTGGTGCTAAATGTATATACTCAGTAACTTAAGTAATTTTGAGAACTAAATATCTGGTCTGGATAACTCAACAAATAATTCTGAAAACTATGTATTTAGTGAGGAATGTATACTCAACCAACTCTACAGTGCTGCCATATGGAAGTGCCCCATTTTCACATCACACACGCATACATTTAGAATAAAAATGACTGTCTCTAAAAAGATAATAGGACATGGGTGTTTAAAATGCCACTAAAGGTACCAGAATTAAATTTAAATTTCTCATTGTGGCTTTGAAGACACACCTATATGGTCCTATGAAATACAAAACAACAGTTGGCTACTCTGAAACCTGTCTCTCATATCCCAAGTGTCAGAAATACACAACTTTTCTGATTAAATTCTCATATAGACATTCATGGTAAAAGAATTCTTTTTAAGGTTAAAATAAAAGAAGCCAGTGTTTACATCATGCCTGTATCTTATCAGGAACATAACATTAAATGTGCAAGGTCATTTTACTACTGATGAATAAAGATTTCCTTGTTCTGCGGGAGAAAGGAAGGTGTAAATGAAAATACTGCTATGAACATTCTTCTAGCTGTCATCAAAAGTATTTATGACCACTGCATAGAAACAGGCAAAATTTCCTTTAACTGAAACATTTTGATAAGTACAACCAAACTTCCTGCCCATCAACAAAACTACACCAATTATACTTGATGCATAATGTTACAAAGTATCATTTATCTCACATTAATAATGAGTAAAATTAATCTTAGGATGATCAATTTGATGACCAAAAAAACTCCCACAGGTATTTTACCGTTGTTATGATGGTTTAATTTCCCTGATTATTCACTAGTGAGATGAGGCCATAGTTTTGTTCATTTCTGAAAGTTTTTATTATTTTGCTTGGTTCCATTTAGCCACTTACCTTTGAGATAGTACTTTCAAACAAATGACCTTCACCACTGTTCGAAATAGGTTACATGACTCTTCCCTCCATGTTCATTCTTTCATGAATGTTCATTCATTTATTCATGAGCACCTGAAGTGCCCACTACATGCATGATGCTAGTGACACAGTAACGGTTAAGATGCAATCCTGACCCTCAGATGTCTTAGAGTCTCACAGGACAAAGACATGACAATGAATATGTGCAAATGAATATTAAGTGGTTTGTGGGGAAAAGGGGACAAAAAGGGATATTTTATATTTTTAGCTATAGCCTCACACTTAATTTTCAGATTTATTACTAGAAGAGATATTTGAAGCAACACACATTGATGACACTGTTCATCTCCTTACTGCTTCCTAAGAATTACCAAATATAATCATCATTACTGATTCTTCTATAGTATAGTGTTTCTTTTTCTCATTGTGTTTCTCTTTCAGATACTCTTCAGCTTTAGAAAACCAAGGGATTCCTATCATTCTTCTTGGAGGCTTTCATCACTGGGTTATCAAAAAACAAGATCCAGAAATTCAAATCCTGTTCTCCAACACCTAGTACATTTCCTCCTCTTGGTCCAGTAGTAAACTAGGAGTCCTTCTAAAAGTCTTCTAAGACAAAGAATGCACTTTTTTATCTTGATGGTCCACGGTCAGTGTATTAGTTCCCTATTACCTCCGTAATAAATCACCACAAATTTGGGGGCTTAAAACACAACAAGTGCATTACCTTTTAGTTTTGTAAATCACAAGCACGAAATGGGTCTCACTGGCCTAAAATGAGGATGTCAGCAGGGACGTGCTATTTTCTGGAGGCTCTTAGCTTGCCTTTTCCAGCTTCTACAGGGCACCTGCACTCCTTGGCTCATGGTCTTCTCCTTCCATCAATGTTGCATCTGATCCTTCTTTCATATTCACCTCCCACTGACCACAGTAATAAAAGGCCCACTGCAGTGAAGGACTCATCATCTCCCCACCTTCAGGTCTGTAGCCTTAATCACGCCTACAAAGTACCTCTGGCCACGTAAGAGGACATCTGCACAGGTTCTGGGGATTAGGATGCAGACATCTTTAGGAGCCAACATTCTACCTATGGGAAATCACTACCTCAATCACTATCTCTAAGGATTTTGAAATCAAAATGTTTCTCTTTCTCGTGCTCTATTAGCTTAGATTCTTCCCCTTAACACAGCTTTTATGCTTTTTCTTAAAGCTTTCCTTTCTAGCTTTCTTCCTAGATGATACTTTCTATCCTGTAAAGGAAGAGTTTAATTTTCTAAGACCTTCATAGTCCTTTCTAGAATCAAAACTATTTGAATTCATAATAATCAATGTTCAACTGATTTTTATTAATAATCAATTAATTATTTTTGAATGTTTTTAAAATACACATTCACTGCTCCTCTATCAGAAAGAACAGCTTACACTTCTAAACATGAAGTGTGCAGTGATGACACCTAACAATAAACACTGAAGACCACTGGACTGCTCTGAAAAGTCCTCCAGGCACCTCCCTACGGCCGAACTCCGGGAAAATTCCCTGAGGAATTCCCTTCCCCTACAGATACCAGTTGTTTATAGCACAGTTTGTTCTTGCAGAATCCCAAATCACTGAAAATTTTCCCATTCCCATCAAAATGATGATTTTAAATTGAACACAATGTTACTTCCCATTGCTAGTCTTCTCACTACCAGCTTGGTAACAGTAATTAGTATTAATCCAACCCAACACACCTATATTTTAGTCAACTACATGAACTGATTTTTTTCCATTTACAATTACTACAGATTCAGATTTACCAACCATTCCCTACTAGCTCATGAGTAGTACTGAAACCTGTGGCTATATATTTAGAAAAATTCGATGTACCAATCACAAAAATTTTAAGGGGTTTTGAATGTGATAAGAATACTGTCCAAGAACTCAATGGTGGTGCAATCTTAAGCAGCATCATATGCTATTTGCCCAGTACTTGCCTGGTGTATGGGCATAAAATTATTTGTTCTCATCCCTGTAATGTCTTTTTAAAAAGTAAGCTAGGTACAAAGATTTGATAGAGATATCAGTAAAGTGGCGTATCGCTTTGAATAGGCATGCTCTTTGGCTATTAAATCAATATATTTGTGGTTGTCAATTAAGGCTTTCTACTTCTGTGGCCAATTCTCCTAACATATTTCTGTCAGAAATATTCCATTTCGCCTTGGATGCCATATAGTCATTCAACAAAAGTATACCTATACCTACTGAGCACTTGGTGTTTGCCTGCTAGACATTGTTGAAGACGTTGGCAATAATACCATGAAGTACAAAGATCCCTGATGTCACAGAACTTAAGAAGTTGGGGAAGAAAACAGCTAATAAATGAGCAAACAAATCAAGTACAAGACAATGTCAATAATAATGATCTGAAGAAAATAAAACAATGACAGAAGAACAGAAATGGTGAGCCATAAGGGAGCATTCTTAGACTGGGATGTCCCTGGAGGCAGAATTAGTAAGGGCAGAGTGAGAACAAGCAAGAAGCCAGATCCTGTAGGTCCTTGTAGGCCACAAAAGGAATCTGGCTTTTAGTCTGGAAGAAATGGGGAGCTCTTGGGGGGTTTTAAGCAAATCACTGATTCAGTGATTGGCATGTTAGACAAACAGGAAACAAAGAAAAAGTGAGTGACTAGGACAGAAGGTGACAGGGCACGATGGGATGGGGTAGAGGAGATGGGTGAGACTCTCGAAGGATCATGTTGACTAAATGAAACCAGGTTCTGAGTGGAGGAGTGAAGTACTCCGGCTTTTATCTCTCCAGGATCATTCTGGCTGCTGGGTTATCAACAGACTAAGGAGAGCAAGTAGGGAAACAAGATGTCAGTTAGGATACCATGCCATAATGTATGGAGGAGACATTTTAAGGCAGCTACTGGAGAGGAGCTCAAAGAAAGAGGTAGCAGTGGAGGCGATATGAAATGGGTAGGTTCTGGATATATTTGTGAAGATAATGTGGACAGGATTAGCTAATGTATTGGATATGGCTTGAGAGCAAAAGAGGAATAAAGGATGATTGCAAATGGATCTAAGTGACTAAAAGATGAGGTAACCCTTTGACAGGAGCACTGGGTGGTTATTTTGTAGCAAGAAGTTTAAAGACAGAGAAGTGAGGTACAAATGCTGGGGAAAGGGAACACATAGAAATGTGTGGACTTCTTCAAGTGCTGCAGTTCACGAAAGTGGAGGAGGTTTGAAATGGTTGTCTAGGAGAGAACAAGATGGAGGGATACAGCTTGACAGCTGGGTAGCACTAAGGTTGCAAATCTAGAATGAGACCAATCACAGGATGGCGACAGATGGAGAATAGGCAGAAAGTTGGATTAAATCATGGTGGTAGATTCAAGAGACTACGGGGACATTAAGAGAGGTACAAGACCGCATACAAGGCAGCAAGTATGACAATGGACCACTGTCTCTTGCATCCTGCTACAGTATCTTCTTCTGGGCTCACTTTTTTCCATGCAGAATTATATCATCTAATTGTTTCAAAGACAGCCCATGCTATTAGCTTTCTATGTCACTACTTCTCTGCAGATACCTTCATTTCACATTATCTTGATTCACAGTTTATCAGATACAGACTTCTAAGGTACACGTTATTTTCCCTGAGTCCTTTGAAGATACTGTTCCAATATCTTCTTGCATCCAGCACTGCTGATGAAAAGTCTGGTGTAAATGTCATTCTTTCTCCTAAATAGGCGATTTCTCCAGTAGAATTTGGAATTTTATGTCATTATTTTTCTGAATTATCACTGCCATGTTTCTAGATGACTGCTCTTATTCAACACTGTATAGCCTGGGTTTCTCTTGGCTGTTCTAGATTGACCCCACGCTTATCTCTAGGGCTGCCCGAAGCACAGTACTGACACTTGGCCAAAGCTATGGCCAAGATAAGTGATGTTTGTGATCATGGGATCCTGAGCTGTTTAAGGGGCAGAATATACCAGCTTGTCAGTGAGATTTTGTAATAATAACTGGACTGACAAGGTGCATCTGATTTTGGCAGCGCCTGGGGAGGTCCACAGGTTGAGCTTGGCTATGTAGATGGAGATGCTTGTGTGACCCTCTCACAGATCCCTACCACTTCCTCATACCAAGGTGCTTTACACATAAGCCAGTAATGGTTTCACATCTACAGAAAAATCATGTCCAAGGCCAAGAAGCCTGGACCCAAGATCTCCAGATCACTTCAATGAGTATCATTTTACTACTGTCGCTGTAATGGACATTGCCTATAAACAGTGAAATCTTGTGAATCTTTTCAACAACCAAACATTAATTAACATACAATTAGCACACACAACTGTAAAAGCACTAATACTTATTAAGTGAAGCACGAGAAAGCCTCTACAATGAAATGTTACAAAAATCCAGACATTCTTGGTGAAAACAAATCTTTAAACTCCTCAAAAGGTTTTGGTTTTTCTGATCCAAACAGTCTTTCTGAGAATTTGCTTTCTATAGAGCTCAGCTGTCCAGCAGAAATATAATGCAAGCCATATAAGTAATTTTAAAATGTCTAGTAGCCACAGTAAAAAATAAACAGGTGAATTCAATTTCAGTAATATAGTTAACCTACTGTATCAAAAGTATTACCATTCAACATGTAATCGTAACACACTGATGAGATATTTTATTCTGTTTTCTTACTCTTTGAAATGTGGTATATATTTTTAAACTATAGCACATGTCAATTCAGACTAGCCACATTCAAGTGCTCAACAGCTGCACATGGCTACGATAATGGACAATGTAGCTATGAGTTTAAGACTGAATCGAATTATTCACTACCTGAATAACAAGAAGTTGTATCATTTCAGAAAATAGTTGTGTGGCATCCCCTTTGATGCTATTCAGTGGTCAGTTTCTTTCTGACAAGTAATTACACTTAGATTCTTTACTAATCTAATTCTTCAATCTAAATCCTACAATCCCCACTTCCTGTTCTAAGGTCATCAGGCCTTCAAATGCTGTCATGTTTCTTCCATTTTTCTCTTTCCTGACAATACTCTGTAACCACAATGCTCCTTTGTCTGATACCTCTTATGTTCTTCAGATGTGCAAATCCACTCATTAATTTACAATTACGATATTGCATTTTCAAATGTTATAGCATTAAAGCATTCAATGGAAGTGGGTTATGAATAACATCCAATCTTCCATTACAGTGACTCAGTATCATGAGAACCTCATGCTATCCCAGGAAAGGCTATGGTGAATTCAATGCCAACTGTGATTTTTCTGCCTCAATCTGAAAATCACTGACTGATGATTTGCCAATTACTGTGAACTAAAACACCTTGTTTGTGGTCACATACATTTGATCAGATTGATATTCACGAGTTTGATAAATGAGTTCTGATAACTTACGCATTTGCATCGGATGTAAATTTTTCTTCACAATATGAATGTATGACTAGGAAGTTTTTAACACTGGCTACAGGCTGACATGCCTGCACTGACACTGGCTCTATGGTAGTAATCCCCTTACATGAAGAAAGTTTGATACTAAAACCATGGCACATTTGTTACACTCTTTCCTAGGTGAGTTTTCTGATGTAAGTCTTGAACATTTTTTCTAAATGTCTTGTCAAATTCATAATCTTCGAAAGGTTTGCCTCCTGTATGAATGCTCTGAAGTTCATTAGCACTGATACAATGGTTTTATTGAAGAGTTTCCTCATTCATTGTATCTGAAATCTACAAAGACTAGAATATACACTAAAAGCCTTACATCAAGTTACATCTACAAGATTTCTTTCCAGTATGAATTATCTGAAAAACCTTACGGCAGGACCCTCATTTCAGGCCTTTCCACTAAATGACAGTGTTTATAAAGTTAAAAGTAAAACACAGAAGCAGAAAAAAACAGAAAAAGCAAAAAAGCTAACCAGCTTCATAAAGAGTTTGTAAAAAAAGAGGCTATCATATTTTTAATAATCCATTTGAAATAGTTCGCTAATATTAAAATTTAGAGGTAACAAAAAATTATGTAAAATTTATAGATAAGACTTTAGCCTTAAATCCTTTTTCTTTCTTTTTTTTTTTTTTTTTTGAGACAGAGTCTCGCTTTGTTGCCCAGGCTGGAGTGCAGTGGCGCGATCTCAGCTCACTGCAACCTCTGCCTCCTGGGTTCAAGTGTTTCTCCTGTCTCAGCCTCCTGAGTAGTTGGGACTATAGGCATGTGCCACCACAACTGGCTAATTTTTGTATTTTTTGTAGAGATGGGGTTTCACCATGTTGGCCAGGCTGGTCTCGGACTCCTGATCTCAAGTGACCTGCCCACCTTGGCCTCCCAAAGTACTGGAATTACAGACATGGACCACTGTGCCCAACCTTTTAGCCTTAAATCTAAATTCTACCAATCCCTTTGCTTTGGTTAAAAATAATAAGGGCATGTAAGTTAGAGAGTAGTAAATTAATTAATTCAGCTACTGTAAAAAGAAAAAAAAAAGAAAAAGAGAAAAGAAAGAAAGAAAATAAAAAAGACGTATCTAAACTTCCTTGTCACGGAAACTTCTACTCCTTAAAGATGAATAGAGACTAGGTGGAGAGGGGAAGAAAGAGGAGGTATTTAACACTTCACCTAAGCAAATACTGAACATTTAAATACTGAACTCAGCTTTCTGAAATCACAGTGCTACCTTCTCATTCCCCACTTTCAGGGAGATGTAGTTACCTTTGCCTAGCATGCTCTTCTCCCATAATTCTGTATCACTATCTTTACTCACTTCCCAGACCCAAAGGAAATACTTTCCAGTACTAACTTCTACATTTAAAAGGTATTATTCCTCCACGCTTCCACAACAACCTCCCGTGAGGCATTTCTGCACTGTACTATAATCACATTCATGATGTCTCTCCCTCTACAGGCTCTAAGCTGTAAGATCAAGGACTTCACAGGGACCTTTTACATCTTCAGAACCTAGCACAGTGTCTGACACATAGCATATGTTCAAGAGTTTTAAAAGAAATTATCCTATCTGAAATCATGCAAATACCTTCAAAATTACACTTTCTAGAAAAGTAGTTTATTTCTTGAGTTATTAGAGGCTATTTTAGGTGCACTGTTTCCTAGTACTCACCCAAGAGTTTAAAAAAAGAAACCTACGAGGGAAAAACAAGTCAATGGCATTTTATGACTAAAATATGATTCAGTCACTATTTTTCTAAGAAACTTTACAACAATTAGAACTCCGGTCAGTCACATATTAACTAATAAATCTTAAAAATAACGTTTCTGTAATATGAAAAGTCCCTGATAAGTTAAATGAAAATTATTACACTATCTTTTTTCATACACGCCATTAAATTTTAACCTAAATAAATATTAAAGATGTCTCATGGAAAAACGTACTTACCCTGACATCAGTAGCATCTCCATGCCTGATAATACTGGCCCAGGTGGTTGGCTCACTATTGCTTTCAAAATAATGAAAGACCTTTAATACTCGCTCCATCGCACCAGGAGAACGTTCCATACCAGTACCCAGGTGAGTCTTAGTACTCGAATTTGGTGTGTGATTCAAGTTGGGGTCAAGGTAAGCAGCTGCCATTATTTTGCTAGATGCTAGGTATCTGTCATATTCTGTTAAGAGAACAAAATAATTTTTGGTGTATAATACTTGAAATCTACCAATTACAATGTGATATGTTGATGTTTATACGAAATGTCCTATACTCTCTCAAGTTATATGCAGAAGGAGCCTGAGGAGAATAGAGACCTAACCCACTAAAATAATCGCTCTCTCTCCCCACACCCAGAGTAGGACGTGATTTACAGAATAAATATTTGTTAAACAAATTATTAAAAGGCCAGGACTCCAATTTCAGCTGTGTCAAAAAGTATCTACAAACAATATAACACCCCCATCCCCACCCCTTTTATTATCATAGCCTTTATATTTGTTGGAAAATCTCATAGCAAAGCCAAATTTGTGAATTTGCTGCCTACTTTTGAAAACTTTTACCTAAGAGAAAAGTTCTTTCTTCGTATAATACAAATTCAATGAATGTCATTACATATACTACACACTGGTGATTAACAACACTATAATTAAAATAAGGTCCCTGGCTTAACCAACTCACTGTTAACAGGAGAATCAGACAGAAAGCAACTGAAAACAAAACGAAAAAAGCATGCACAATTACATTTTTTAAGTGTGATAAAGAGCTTCTATTTGAGTGTGAAGAAATAGCCTGCACAAGCCTGAACACCCACTGAGAAAAACGAAAATCCAGATTAAAAATCTTTTTAACCCAAACAATGTTTGAAGGGCTCAAGACGAAGACATTCTGAGGCAACCAAGACAATGAGTGACACAGATGAAGACTGGGAAATGATACTTAACAACTGGCTGCTTTTTCCCACAGGGCATTTGCCAATTCTGAGCCCTTCAGAGCTTGAAGGGCCAGGAAAAGTCTACTAATGGGAGAGGAACCAGCAGAGCTTTTGGCAGCAAGAGATCAAATCTTGGATTCTGGTGAGAAGGAAGGGTGGAGACTGTGTCAAACACTCTGCGGGTTGTCTCCTGAAGACAGTTACTGAATCCTGAACCTGAGCTGAGAAGGAGCCTCTCAAAACAGTGAAAGCATTTAGAAAACAGGAGTAAGACCTCAGGAATAAACCAGAATAATATCAGGACATTCCCAGGCTTGCACTGAGAACAGCTGGGTGCAGAAGCAAAGGGAGCTTTGTAAACCTGGAGTACAATACCTGCTCAGATCCATCATGGCAGGCCAGGTATGGCTGCTCATGCCTGTAATCCCAGCCCTTTGGAAGGCTGAGGCAGGAAGACTGCGTGAACCCAGGAGTTTGAGACCAGCCTGGGCAACATGACAAGACCTTGTCTCTACTAAAAAATACAAAAATTAGCTTGGGCATGGTAGTGTGTTCCTGTAGTCCCAGCTACTCAGGAGGCTAAGGTGGGAGGACAGCTTGAGCCCAGGAGGTTGAGGCTATAGTGAGCTGTGACTACATTGCTGCACGTCAGCCTGGACCACAGAGTAAGACTGTCTCAAAACAAACACACACACAAACACAAAACCACAGATCCAGCCAGGCACAGATGCTCATGCCTATAATCTCAACACTTTGGGAGGCTGAGGCAGGCAGACTGCTTGAGCTCAAAAGTTCAAGACCAACCTAGCCACCTTGGCAAAACCCCATCTCTACAAAAAAATACAATAAAGAGCCAGGAGTTGTGGCACAAGCCTGTAGTCCCAGCTACTTGGGAGGCTGAGGTGGGAGGATCACTTGAACCCAGGAGGGGAACGCTACAATGAGCCGAGATTGTGCCACTGCTCTCCAGCCTGGGGGACAGAGCCAGACCCTGTCAGCTCCCCACTATCTGCCCAGCAAAGAAAAGGGCCAACCCTCTGTTGGTATCAAACAAAGCACAAATAACATCTTTTCATCCAAATCACTTTCCAATTAGTTAAAAAAAAAAAATGATATGACAGCACAGTAAAAGGAAAACCATAAACCAAGTCAAAAGATGCCAAAAACACAAAAGAAAAACACATGTACCATATATCACAGAAATAAGCTAATACCCTATATATATACAGAAATTCTTTTAAAATGAGGGGGGAAATGATAGAAAAGAATGCAAAAGACAATCCAATTAATTAAAAAGATATACCAAGTGTAGGCAAGGATGTGAAGAAACTGAAACCTTCCTACATTGCTGGAAGAGTATAAAATGGTGCAACTGCTATGAAAATAGTTTGGCAGCTCCTCAAAAGGTTAAACACGGAGTTACCATGTGAACCTACCATTCCATTTCTAGGTAGACATACGCCCAAAAGAACTGAAAATGTATGTCCAAATAAAAACTCACGGCCGGGCATACTGGCTCATGCTTGTAATCCCAGCACTTTGGGAGACTCAGGCAGGTGGATTGCTTGAGCTCAGGAGTTCAAGACCAGCCTGGGCAACATGGCAAAACCCCATCTCTACAAAAACCACAAAAATTAACTGGGCATGGTGGCATGTGCCTGTAGTCCCAGCTACTTGGGAGGCCGAGGCTTGCTTGAGCCCAGGAGGTCGAGGCTGCAGTGAGCTGTAATCATGCCACTGCACTCCAGCTTAGGTGACAGAGAAAGACCCTGAGATAAAACAAACTGAAACACCCTCACATGTGAATGTTCACAGCAGCATTACCCACAACACTGAAAAGGGAAAATAACCCAAATATCCACATCCTTCACTGGATAAACAGATTAACAAAATGTGGTATACCCAACAATGAAATATTGTTCAGCAAAAAAAGAAATGAAGCACTGATATATGCTACAGCACAGAGCAACCTTGAGAACATTATACTACAAAGGAATCAGACATGAAAGATCACAAATTGTGATTCCACTTACATGAAGGAATACACAAATCTATAGAGAAGAAAGATTACCAGCTGCCAGTGGCTAGGGGTAGGGCAGAGTTGGGAATGACTGCTAATAGGTAAGGAGTTTCTTTTGGGGATGAGAGAAATGGTTTGAATTTTGATCATGGTGATGGTTGAATATACTAAAAAACACTCAATTGTACACTTTGAAGTTGTTAAAATGGTAAATTTTATGTTATAGGAATTTTACCTCTGTGAAAATACAAATACATAAACAACTGTCGATTTTTTAAAAAGGTCACAGCAGTACCCTGTCTGTTGGTAAGGATGTGGGGAAACAGGAACTCTCATACACTACTCATGGGAATGTGAATTTTCTATCATATGGATAAAGAGGAATTTGACAATAACAAAACTACATGTGCCTTCTGATCCAGCAATTCCACTTCTAGAAATTTATGAAAAGATACACTGTTACAAACTAAACATTTGTGTGCTCCCAAAATTAGTAAGTTGAGACCATATTCCCCAATGTGATGCTATTACAAGGTAGGGTCTTTTGGAGGCAATGTGGACTAGATGAGGTCATAATGGTGAGGCCCTCATGAATGGGATTAGTGTCCTTGTGAAAGTCCAAGAGCATGCTTCCTGTCTCTGCTCTCCAGAGATATGCCTGAGCATCTAAGTCCACAGTCTGAAACCCGGAAAAAAGGGCCCTCACCAGAACTCCACCATACTGTCACTCTTATCTAGGACTTCCAGCCTCTAGACCAGTGAGAAATAAGTTTCTGTTGTTTATAAGCCACCCAGTTTATGTATTTTGTTACAATCATCCCAAGTGAAGAGATATGTTTAACAACAACATGAAAATACATATGCATAAGGTTATTCACTGCAGCCTTGCAAAGTATTAGGGAACACCTAAATGCCCATTCATGGGAGACTAATGGAATAAACTATGGTACCTTCCCATAATGGAGTACTATGAATCTGTTGGGGGCGGGGGGAAAGGAAAGAAGAGCCCTATAATTGACTAAGTATGATTTCCAGGATTTATTAAGTTAAAAACCCAAAGTGCAAATCACAGCCACAGCATACCTTTTGAATAAAATGGGGAAAATAGGAAAATACAAATGTGTCTGCTCATATGTGCAAAATAACTCCATAAAGTAGAAATGGGAGTCCAGTGAGATTGGTTACACATGGGAGAGGTGTGACCAAGATGGAAAGTGCAGGAATGGGGTGGCACTTCTGAGTATACATGAATACACCCTTATAACTTTTGGTACCCTACAGAAGATCTGAAGAGCACGAGGAACAAATCTGATCTAACTGACACTATACCTAATAGGATAATACATAATCTTTGCAAGTACACAAGAAATATTTTCTAAAGTTGCCCATATGCTGAGTGAAAGAGCAAGATTCAATAAATATCAAGGGACTAAAATTATTCAAAGTATATTCTGTGTCTAGCATTAGGCTAAACAACAATTACAAAATAACTAGAAAATGTTCCATTGTCAGGAAATTAAGCAGTGCATTTCAAGTAACCCTTTAAGTCAAAAAGAGACTCAAAAGTATTTTGAATTAAATAATGCACTGAAAAGAAATATCAAAACTGTGAAAGTAGACAGAGCTATGCTTAGAGTAAAATCTATATGTTTGGCAGGGCACAGGGAATCATGCCTATAATCCCAGCACTTTCGGAGGCTGAGACGGGAGGACAGCTTGAGGCCAGAAGTTCAAGACCTGCCTGGGCAACACAGTGAGATCCCTACAAAATAATTTAAAAATTAGCTGGGCATGGTGGTGTGTGCCTATAGTCCCAGCTCCTTGGGAGGCTGAGGCAGGAGGACTGCTTAAGCCCCAGAGCTTAAGTTATGATTGTATCACTGCACTCCAGCCTGACCAACAGAGCACAACCCTGTCTCCTTTAAAAAAAAAAAAAAAAAATTACATATTTAAATTCATGTATTAGAAGTGATAGTTGAGTATCTCTAAGAATATACATCTGTGAAGGGGGGATGGTTAATTTACAGAAAAACAGAATGCATAACATCTAGTATTTGGTAGCACAACTAGGGATTACAGCCAACAAACATGTACATTTAAAAATAACTAAGAGTATAATTAGAATGTTTGTAACACCAAAAAAATGAGAAATGTTTGAGGTGATGGATACCCCATTTAGCCTGATGTGATTATGATGCACTGTATGCCTATATGAACACATCTCATGTACCCCATAAATTTATATATATACCCACTACGTACCAATGGAAATTTTTTAATTAAAAGAAGAATGCATATTTAAAAGGACAATTTAAAAGCAAAACAAAATCAAAAGTTACTCTTCTAAAAAACAAAACTGATACACCTCTCGAAAGACTGATCAAAGATAAAATGAGTCAGGAGAAACTAGCAACATCAATAATGGAGAAGATAATAAGAGGTAAGAGATAATGAGTAATACAATAAGGGATTATTAATAACTTTATGCCAATGAATTTGAAAATTTAGATAAGCACAATTCCTTGCAAAACACAACATAGCAAAACGAAACAATATAAAATGAAACTAGACTGTTCTATTTAAAATAGTCCATCTAAAATCCTCCCCACAAAGGAACATTTTAATTCTTTCAACAAATTAAGAAATGTTAATCTTACACAAATTCTTCCAGAAAACAGATACAGAACATTTCCCAACTTGTTTTATGACACCTGCAGAACAGTGATATCAAAACCTGACAGAACAGGATGAGAAATGATATAAGTCTACCTTTCTTATAAATACAGATGCAAAAATCTTAACAATTTGCATACTTAATCCAGCAATATTTTAAAGGAATAACATATCATGACCAAAAGTTTACTCTAGGAATAGAAGAAAGGTATTCATTCAAAAATCAATCAGTGTAATTTACCACATTTTCAGAAAGAACAGCCAGTTACCTTGATACATGCAGAAAACACATATGATAAAGTTTACCAACCACTCATGATAAAAACTCGTAGCAAACTAGAAATAGGATGAGATTTTGTACATCTGATGAAGAGTATCTATATGAAATGTAAATACTAGTGGGAAAAAATTTCCCCTCCTCAAACTGGAAATAAGACATGGATGCCCACTATTACCACTTGCGTACAGCATTGTTCTAGTACGAAAAAATTTCCCCTCCCCAAACTGGAAATAAGACATGGATGCCCACCATTACCACTTGCGTACAGCATTGTTTTAGAAGTCACTGCCAAGTACCATAGCTGCCCCACACCCCCAAAAAAAGGGTGGGGTAGTAAAACATAAAGGTTAGGAAAGAACAAATAAAACTATCATTTATCTTCAAAAACTAGGCCAAAACATTTTTTACAAGATAAACCTCTGTTGCAATGTTACCAGAATGAAGCAGTTTTCCACTATAGAATGTGATTTTGCTCCTATCCTTTCAGAACTTAGCAAAAGAAATAAAAAATAAAAAAAGAATGCTATTTTGTTTTACACTTTAATGTTTTATCTGCTTGTCAAAATCTGATCTGTGCTATAAATTCTCAAATAGGCAATATATTTGCCATCAGGCCTTCTTCAACTCTCTCCGGGAAGGTCTGTGCCTCATGCTGTTATCCTCCCAAGTACCCTGTTGGTGGCATTCACATGTCTTCATGTTTGTCTTTTTGTTGGTCTTGAGGGTTCTGAGATCCTGGCATCTGGGTCACCTCTTTGGGCACTCATCACGGGTTGGTCAGTTCAAAAAAATAGCCTCAACTACAGAATGACAAGTTTCAAGAGTTGCTTTCTGCTACAATGACTATTCTGTTTCTACCAATTAACAGACTTCCCTGTGTTGTTTGTGTGGTTCTGTATTTGTTTCTGATCCTTGGCTAAAGTTGAACAGCTGGGGCTGCCAATTCTTTGTGTGTCTCTAAATGAAGAACGTCTTTCACCCCCTCACCATGGAAAGGTAATCTTTTCACAGGGCTTTGTTATCGTAGCCCTTCTGTTTCTGTGACCAATTACATTTTTAAAAACTTTTCAAGATTAATTATTCACAGAGATCTGCCACTTTTGCACACTACAGAATATCTGTTTCAATAAATTATCAAAGCAGAAATGAAAAGATTTTAAAACCAAAAACTGTTTTTACATGGCTTAGACCAGTCCTTCTCATCTGTGATGAAGAACCAGTTTTAATTTCCAACCTATCACAGACCAATTCTTTTGTAAAATACAATGAAAAGGAATTTCTAGAAAAATGAAGTTTTTTTTAAAAAAAGACATACCTAAGCCAAACACAAAATTTCCGTCATTAGAATTTCGACATAAAATCACTATCAAATTGCCATAAGGTGTCTAGATGCTTACACCAAATTTCCTTATCTTGTCCTAAGCTGTTAACAGTTCCAGCACCAACATTAGTCTGCTGACTGCACTTTACTGAGTCCTAGCTCAGCCAGGCTGCCCAGTTTAAATCACTGTAGGCAAGAGACCAAATGCGGACTGGAATGGGAGAGAAGATGGAATGTCAATAATTGCTGCTCAGCTGTCTACAACTTTAGTTCTCCCTTTAATTAACATAGGAAACATATCAAGGGTTCTCAGTGCCTAACTCTTTCTTCTTCTCTTGAAGAAATAGGGCAGTTCCAAGTCCAGATGTGAAGAAACAAGTGTTAATAAACTCTGGAGTTAAGCTCCAAGGCTCAACCCACAACCTGATGTAAATGCTACATAAAGCAGCACATACAAAAAAGGGGGAAAAAATGCAACGAACATAATAAACACCCTACTCTTTACTCCAGAATTACCTCATTTATAATTACTGTACATGTTAAGGTCCCACCAAGAGAACCACCTCATTATGCTTTAAGTACACTTACCCTTTAATAAAACTTGAGATGTTTGCTGAAGCTGTAAAGGGAGGGAGGGTGTCAAAAAGACGAGTAGCTTGCTGTTAGAATAAGTGAGAATAAGCAAAGGAAAGCAAATTGAGACAGCTAAATTAAAAGAAATTATGACCTAACTTGAAGAGCTTTAAGAATCTGGGTAATATTTCTAGTTAAAGTGACTCCTTAAACTAAACTGGTATAAAAGTTATCTTCTCAATCATTTTGGTCTTTTCTATAACACTTGATTTTATTTTCTCATAAAAAGCTAACCTAAATTTTCTAAATTAATTTTACTAGACAAAGCAGCTAACATTAAATTACTTAATGTTTAATATGCCCTTTTTCCAATGTGACTTTGATACACTTTCTGTTAATACATGGAATCTGTATTTCCTCCCCTTGAATCTAGGTGGGCTTCTGACTCTGGCTAAGGGACTTTCTAGGCCAGGAAATAAAAGATAATTACCAAAAGAAAAATAAACCAAAAAGAGTTAACCAAGATTCCTTTGGTTTTCTTGAAACTCAGCCACTATACCCATTATTGCAGAAATACAAAGACTCTTAAAGAGACTACGATGAACAATATTTGCTAACAAATTAGAAAAGCTGGAAGAAACTGACAAATTCTTGGACACATACAACCTATCAAGATTGAACCATGAAGAAACAGAAAGCCTCAATAAGCCAATTAATGAGTCAATGATACAAGGTGTAATAGAGAGTCTCCCATCAAAGAAAAGCCCACAACCTGATGGCTTCACTGATGAATTTTACAAAAAGTATTTTAAGAAGTAATACCAATTCTACTGCAAACTCTTCTACTCAAAAATATTGAAGAGGGGAGAATATTTCCAAAATCATTTTACAAGGGCTGTATTACCTTGATAACAAAACCAGACAAGGATGCAACAAAAAAAGAAAACTACAGGCCAACATCACTGATGAACGTAAACACAAATATCCTCAATGAAATACTAGCCAACTGAATCAAACAACACGTTCAAAAGATCAATTACCATGATCAAGTAGGATTCATCCCAGGGATGCAAGGAGAGTTCAACATATACAAATCAATAAATGTGATATATCACATTAACAGAACAAAGGAGAAAAAACCATACGGTCTCATCTCAATAGATGAAGAAAAAGCATTTGATAAAATTCAACATCCCTTCATGATAAAAATTCCCAAAAAACAGGGTATAGAATGAACATATCTCAAAATAATAGAAGGCCATATACGACAAATTCACAAACTAACATCAAGCTGAGGGAAAAAGCGAAGGCCTTTCCTCTGTGATCTGAAACAATACAAGGATGCCCACTCTCACCACTTCTATTCAACACAGTACTGAAAGTCCCAACCAGAGCAATTAGGCAAGAGAAATAAAGGATATCTAAACTGACAAGGAAGATGTCAAATTAGTCTTGTTGACAGATGACACGATCTTATACTTAGAAAAACCTAAAGACTTCACCAAAAAGCTTTTAGAACTGATAAATTCAGTAAAGTAGCAGGATGCAAAATCAACATACGAAAATAAGTAACATTTATACACACCAACAACGAACAATGTATAAAATAAATCAAGAAAGCAATCACATTTACAACAGCTACAAAAAATATCAAATACCTAGGAGTCAATTTAACCAAAGAAGTAAATTATCTATATAAGGAAAACTACAAAACATTGGTGAAAGAAATTGAAGAGGGGCTGGGTATGGTGGCTCATGCCTTAATCCCAGCACTTTGGTAGGTCAAGGCAGGCGCATCACTAGAGGCCAGGAGTTCACAACCAGCCTAGCCAACATGGTGAAACCCCAATTCTACTAAAATTACAAAAATTTGCCAGGCATGGTGTCACATGCCTGTAATCCCAGCTACTTGAGAAGCTGAGCCATGAGAATAGCTTGAACTCGGGAGGTGGGGGTTGCAATGAGCCGAGATTGTGCCACTGAATTCCAGCCTGGGTGATGAAGTGAGACTGTCTCAAAAAGAGAAAAGAAAGGAAAGAAACTGAAGAGGACACACACAAAAAAATTGAAAAATATTTCATGCTCATGGATTGGAAGAAATAATATTGTTAAAATGGCAACAATACCCAAAGCAATTTACAGATTCAATGCTATCCCTATCAAAATACCAATGACATTCTTCACAGAAACAGGAAAAAAAAAAATCCTAAAATTTATATGGAACCACAAAAGACCCTCAATAGCCAAAGCAATCCTGAGCAAAAAGAACACAGCTGGAGACATTACACTACCTGACTTCAAAAGTTACAATAAGCTATAGTAACCAAATCAGCATGGTACTGGCATAAAAACACATAGAGCAATGAAACAGAATGGAGATCTCAAATATAAATCCATACATTTACAACTAATTCATTTTTGAGAAAGCCTCCAAGTTCATGCAATGGGGAAATGATAGTTCCTTTAATACCTGGTGCCGAGAAAACTGGATAACTGTATGCAGGACAATGAAATTACATCTCTCTCTCTCTCACCATACACAAAATAGCAAATCCACATGGAATTAAAGACTCAACTCTAAGACCTGAAACTATGGAATTACTATAAGAAAATACTGGGGAAACACTTCTGGACACTGATCTCGACAAGAATTTTTCAATATAAGACCTCAAAAATACAGACAACTAAAGCAAAAATAAAGACAAATGGCATTACATCAAGATAAAAAGCCTCTGCACAGCAAAAGACACAATTAACAAAGCAAAAAGGTAACAAACAGAATGGGAGAAAGTATTTGCAACTATCCATCTGACAATGGATTAATAACCAGAATCTATGAAGAGCTCAGAAAACTCAATAGAAGGAACTGGAGGTTACACTCAACTAAAATCATGCTCAATGAACTCCAGCTTGGGCAAGAAAGCGAGATCTGGCTTTTTTAAAAAAAAATACTTTTAAGTTCTGGGATACAGGTGCAGAACGTGCAGGTTTGTTATATAGGTATACACATGTCATGGTGGTTTGCTGCACCCATCAACCCGTCATCTATATTAGGAATATTTCTCGTAACGCTATCCCTCCCCTACCCGTGCCGACCCCGTGACAGGCCCTGGTGTGTGATGTTCCCCTCCTTGTGTCCATGTGTTGTCACTGTTCATCTCCCACTTTATGAGTGGTTTTCTGTTCCTGTGTTAGTCTGCTGAGAATGATGGTTTCCAGCTTTATCCATGTCCCTGCAAAGGACATGAACTCATCCTTTTTTATGGCTACATAATACTCCATGGTGTATATGTGCCACTTTTTTTTTTTTTTTTTTTTTTGAGATGGGAGTCTTGTTCTGTCACCCAGTCTGGAGTACAATGGCACAATCTTGGCTCACTGC
The DNA here is from genome assembly GCF_000951045.1 of Mandrillus leucophaeus. Taxonomy (NCBI): domain Eukaryota; kingdom Metazoa; phylum Chordata; class Mammalia; order Primates; family Cercopithecidae; genus Mandrillus; species Mandrillus leucophaeus. The sequence continues at coordinate 1,053,659 of NW_012103932.1, forward strand.
AGTCTCTGGCCCCCGGGTTCCAGTGATTCTCCTGCCTCAGCCTCCTGGGTACCTGGGATTACAGGCGCACACCACCATGCATGGCTAATTTTTGTATTTTTAGTAGAGATGGAGTTTTGCCATGTTGGTCAGGGCTGGTCTTGAACTCCTGACCTCAGGCGATCCACCCGCCTCAGCCTCCCAAGGTACTGGGATTACAGGCGTGAGCCACCGCCCGGCCACCACATTTTCTTTATCCAGTCTATCACTGATGGGCACTTGGGTTGGTTCCAAGTCTTTGCTATTGCAAACAGTGCTGCAATAAACATACGTGTGCATGTGTCTTTATAGAATAATTTATAATCCTTTGGGTATATACCCAATAATGGGATTGCTGGGTCAAATGGTATTTCTGGTTCTAGATCCTTGAGGAATTGCTACACTGTCTTCCACAATGGTTGAATTAATTTACACTCCCACCAACAGTGTAAACGCGTTCCTATTTCTCCACATCCTCTCCAGCTTCTGTTGTTTCCTGAATTTTTAATGATCGCCATTCTAACTGGTGTGAGATGGTATTTCATTGTGGTTTTGAACTGCATGTCTCTAATGACCAGTGATGATGAACTTTTTTTCATATGTTTATTGGCCACATAAATGTCTTCTTGAGAAGTGTCTGTTCATATCCTTCACCCACTTTTTGATGGGATTGTTTTTTTCTTGTAAATTTAAGTTCTTTGAAGATTCTGGATATTAGTCCTTTGTCAGATGGACAGATTATAAACATTTTCTCCTGTTCTGTAGGTTGCCTGTTCCCTCTGATGATAGCTTTTTTTGTTTGTTTTTGCCATGCAGAAGCTCTTAGTTTAATTAGACGCCATCTGTCAATCTGGCTTTTGTTGCCATTGCTTTTGGTGTTTTAGTCATGAAGTTTTTGCCCATGCCTATGTCCTGAATGGTATTGCCTAGGTTTTCTTCTAGGGTTTTTATGGTTTTAGGTCTTACATTTATGTCTTTAATCCATCTTGAGTTAATTTTTGTATAAGATGTAAGGAAGGGATCCAGTTTCAATTTTCTACATATGTCTAGCCAGTTTTCCCAACACCATTTATTAAATAGGGAATCTTTCCCCCATTGCTTGTTTTTGTCAGGTTTGTCGAAGATCAGACGGTTGTAGATGTATGGTGTTATTTCTGAGGCCTCTGTTCCACTGGTCTATCTGTTTTGGTACCAGTACCATGATATCTGTTTTGGTACCACTACCATACTGTGTGGTATACTGTAGCCTTGTAGTATAGTTTGAAGTCAGGTGGCATGATGCCTCCAGCTTTGTTCTTTTTGCTTAGGATTGTCTTAGCTATGCAGGCTCTTTTTTGGTTCCGTATGCAATTTAAAATAGGTTTTTCTAATTCTGTGAAGAAAGTCAATGGGAGCTTGATGGGGATAGCATCAAATCTATAAATTACTATGGGCCGTATGGCCATTTTCACGATATTGATTCTTCCTATCCATGAACATGGAATGTTTTTCCATTTGTCTGTATTCTCTCTTATTTCCTTGAGCAGCGGTTTGTAGTTCTCCTTGAAGAGGTTCTTCACATCCCTTGTAAGTTGGATTCCTAGGTATTTTATTCTCTTTGTAGCAATTGTGAATGGGAGTTCACTCATGATTTGGCTGTTTGTCTATTATTGGTGTAGAGGAATGCTTGTAATTTTTGCACATTGAGTTTGTATCCTGAGACTTTGCTGAAGTTGCTTATCAGCTTAAGGAGATTTTGGGTTGAGACGATGGGGTTTTTTAAATACACAATCATGTCATCTGCAGAGACAATCTGACTTCCTCTCTTCCTATCTGAATACCCTTTCTTTCTTTCTCTAGCCTGACTGCCCTGGCCAGAACTTCCAATACTTTGTTGAATATGAGTGGTGAGAGAGGGCATCCTTGTTTTGTGCCGGTTTTCAAAGGGGATGCATCCAGCTTTTGCCCATTCAGTGACATTAGCTGTGGGTTTGTCATAAATAGCTCTTATTATTTTGAGATACGTTCCATCAATAACTAGTTTATTGAGAGTTTTGGCATGAAGGGGTGCTGAATTTTATTGAAGGCGTTTTCTGCATCTATTGAGATAATCATGTGGTTTTTGCCATTGGTTCTGTTTATGTTATGGATTGTTTATTGATTTGCGTATGCTGAACAAGTCTTGCATCCCAGGGATGAAGCTGACTTGGTCATGGTGGATAAGCTTTTTGATGTGCTGCTGGATTCAGTTTGCCAGCATTTTATTGAGGATTTTCGCACTGATGTTCATCGAGGAAATTTTCTTTTTTTCTTGTGTGTCTGCCAGGTTTGGGTATCAGGATGATACTGGCCTCATAAAATGAGTTAGGGAAGAGTCCCTCTTTTTCTATTGTTTGGAATAGTTTCAAAAGGAATTGTACCAGCTCCTCTTTGTACCTCTGGTAGAATTCAGCTGTGAATCTGTCTGGTCCTGGGCTTTTTTTTGGTTGGTAGGCTACTAATTACTGCCTCAATTTCAGAACTTGTTATTGGTCTATTCAGGAATTCGACTTCATCTTGGGAGGGTGTGTGTCCAGGAATTTATCCATTTCTTCTAGGTTTTCCAGTTTATTTGTATACAAGTGTTTATAGTATTCTCTGCTGGTAGTTTGTATTTCTATGGGATCAGTCGTGATATCCCCTTTATCATTTTTTATTGTGTCTCTTTGATTTTCTCTCTTTTCTTGTTTATTCATCTGGCTAGCAGTCTATCTTGTTAATCTTTTCAAAAAACCAGCTCCTGGATTCACTGATTTTTGAAGGGTTTTTTGTGCCTCTATCTCCTTCAGTTCTGCTCTAATCTTAGTTATTTCTTGTCTTCTGCTAGCTTTTGAATTTGTATGCTCTTCCTTCTCTAGTTCTTTTAACTGTCATGTTAGTGTGTCAATTTTAGATCTTTCCTGCTTTCTCCTATGGACATTTAGTGCTATAAATTTCCCTCTGAACACTGCTTTAGCTGTGTCCCAGATTAACCTTAAATGTAAATGGGCTAAATGTCCCAATTAAAAGACACAGACTGGCAAACTGGATAAAGAGTCAAGACTCATTGGTGTGCTGTATTTGGGAGACCCATCTCACGTGCAAAGACACACACAGGCTCAAAATAAAGGGATGGAGGAATATTTACCAAGCAAATGGAAAGCAAAAAAAAAAAAAAAAAAAAAAGTTGCAATCCTAGTCTCTAATAAAACAGACTTTAAACCAACAAAGATCAAAAAAGACAAAGAAAGACATTACACAATGCTAAAGAGATCAATGCAATAAGAAGAGCTAGCTATCCTAAATATATATGCACCCAATACAGGAACACCCAGATTCATAAAGCTCTTAGAGACCTACAAAGAGATTTAGACTTCCACATAATAATAGCAGGAGACCTTAACACCCCACTGTCAATATAAGACAAATCAACAAGACAGAAGATCAACAAGGATATTCAGGACTTGAACTCAGCTCTGGACCAAGTGGACCTAATAGACATCTACAGAACTCTTCACCCCAGATTAACAGAATACACATTCTTCTCAGCACCACATCACACTTACTCTAAAACTGACAACATAATTGCAAGTAAAACACTCCTCAGCAAATGCAAAAGAATGGAAATCATACCAAAGAGTCTCTCAGACCACAGTGCAATCAAATTAGAACTCAGAATTAAGAAACTCACTCAAAACCTCACAACTACATGGAAACCGAACAACCTGCTCCTCCTGAACGACTACTGGGTAAATAAGAAATGAAGACAGAAATAAGTAAGTTATTTGAAACCAATGAGAATGAAGACATAACATACCAGATCCTGTCTCTAAAAAAAACCTCAAAATTACAAATAATCCTGTTTTAAAAATGGGCACAAGATCTGAACAGACATTTCTCACTAGAAGACATACAAAAGGCCAACAGGTATATATGGAAAAAATGCTCAACACCACTATCATCAGGAAAATACAAATTAAAACCACAATGAGATACCAACTCACCTCAGTTATAATACCTATTACAAAAAAGACAAAAAATAACAAGTGCTGGCAAGGATGCAGAGAAAGAGGAACGCTTACACACACTGTTGGTAGGAATGTAAAGCTGTATAGCCATTATGTAAAACAGTGTGGAAGTCTCTCAAAAAATCAAAAATAAAATATATGATCCAGCACTCCCAATACTGAATACATATTCAAAAGAAAGGAAATCAGTATACTGAAATGATATCTGCATCCCCATTCTTATTACAGCACTATTCACAACAGTCAAGATAGGGAATCCACATGGACAATGTGGTATATATACACAATGGAATATTATTCAGCAACAGAAGAACAAAATCTTGTCAGCTACAGCAACATGAATGGAACCAGAGGTCATTACCTTAAGTGAAATAGGCCAGGCACAAAAAGACAAATATGGCATGTTCTCATTCACAGTTAGGAGCTAAAAAAAAGTGAATCCCATGGAAGTATAGAGTAGAGTGGTGGTTACCAGAGGCTGGGAAGGGAAAGGGTACAGGGGATAAAGAGAAGTAGGTTAAGGAGTACAAAAATATAGTTAGAAGGAATAAGTTCTAGTATTGGTTAGTACAGCAAGAAAATCAGTTAATAATTTATTGTATATTTTAAAATGAGAATTGTAATGTTCCCAACACAAAGGAAAGAAAAATGTTTGAGGTGATATCCTAATTACCCTGATTTGATCATCACATATTGTATTCAGGTATCACATATACCTCAAAAATAAGTACAATATTTACATACCAATAACAAGTAAATCAGTGAAATGAGTTACTTGACACAATGTCTTAAGAAACTCACATTTATTAAGATTGAAGCCTATACTAAGAATACCAGTGAAGACCCAACAAGCAGATCTCACTGTTTCTACTATTTTCAGTACTATGAAGACAGTTGCTCAATCCGATTTACCGAACGAAGAAGACACAATCGGATATTCCAACTGGTCCTAGAGAAAAAATTTATATTAGACATTCCAACACATGCTTGCTTTATCTTGTGCTGGTTCAATCTACTAACCTGTTGAATAACCACTCTGGTCCTTTCTGCCCTCTTCTCTGAGTCAGTATCCCTTACTTAAATGTTTAGGACCAGAAGAGTTTCCTATTTATTTTTCAGATTTTGGAATATTTGCATTATACTCACTGGTTGAGCATCCCAAATCAGAAAATACAAAATCTGCAATGCTCCAACAAGTTTCCTTTGAACATCATATTGGCGCTCAAAAAAGCTGAGTATCTGGGAGCATATCGAATTTCAGATTTTCAGATTAGGGATACTCAACCTGTACCATCTTCCCTGGCCCTGTATAATTTGCCTTCCCCAACAATCATAGAAATTGACAATCCGTCCAACTGCCTTTTTTAAAAAACAAAACAACAACAACAAAAAACAAATTAAAGGGTTTGTGGCAACCCTGCATCAAGCACGTCTATGGGCATCATTTTTCCAACAGCACATGCCCACTTTACCAAATGTGTTACATCTTGGTAATGCTCACAATTATTTCAAACTTTTTCATTATTATTATTTTTGTGATGCTGATTCATGATATTTGATATTTCTATTATAACTGTCTTGGGGTGCCACAAGTGGCACCCATGTAAGATAGCGAACTTAGTTGATACGTGTGTGTATTCTAACTGCTCCACCAACCCGCTGCTGCCTCATGTCTCCCCATTCTCCTAAGGCCTCCCTATTCCCAGACACAACAATACTGAAATTAAGCCAACTAATAACCCTACAACGGCCTGTTAAGTGTTCAAGTGAAACGAACAGTCCCATACCTCTCACTTTAAATCAAAAGCCAGAAATGATTAAGCCTAGAGAAGAAAGCATGTCGAAAGCTGAAAGAAGCCAAAAGCTAGGCTTCTTGTGCCAAAAAGCCTCCTTGTGAATGCAAAGGAAAAGTTACTGAAGGAAATACAAATGTTACTCCACTGAATACACAAATGATAAGAAAGCAGAACAGCCTTATTGTCGACACTGAGGTTTTGGTGGTCTGGATAGATCAAACAGTAACAACATTCCCTTAAGCCAAAGACTAATCCAGAGCAAGCCCATCTTCAATTCTATAAATTGAGGTAAGGAAGCTACAGAAAAAAAAGTCTGAAGCTAGCAGAGGTTGGTTCATAAGGTTGAAAGAAAAAAGCCATCTCCATAGCATAGAAGTGCAAGATGAAGCAGCAAGTGCTGGTGGAGAAGCCATACCAAGTTGTCCAAAAGACCTAGCTAAGATCACTGATTAATGTGGCTACACTAAATGACACAATGAAGAAGAAATTAGAAGATGCCATCTAGGACTTTGACAGCTAGAGGTGAAGTCAATGCTTGGCTTCAAAGCTTCAGAGGACAGGCTGACTCTCACTAGAGGCTAATGTAGCTGGTGATTTTAAGTTGAAGCCAACACTTATTTCCCATTCTGAAAATCCTAGGGCCCTTAAGAATGATGCTAAATCCACTCTGCCTGTGCTTTATAAATGGAAGAATAAAGCCTGGATGACAGCACATCTGTTTATAGTATGGTTTACTGAATATTTTAAGCCCACTGTCGAGACCTACTGCTCAGAAGAAAAGATTTCTTTCAAAATATTACTTCTCATTTACAATACTCCTGTCATCCAAAAGCTAAGAGGAAGATGTACCAGAAGATGAGTGTTTTCCTGCCTGCCTAATACAATGCCCACTCTGCAGCTGATATGGTTTGGCTGTGTCCCCACCCAAATCTCAACAGGAATTGTAATCCCCATGTTTTGAGGGTGGGAACTGGTAGGAGGTAACTGGATCATGGGGGCAGTTCCCCCATGCTGTTCTTGTGATAGTGAGGGAGTTCTCACGAGACCTGATGGTTTTAAAAACGGCAATTTTTCCTGCACTCTCACCTCTCTCCTGCTGCCATGTAAGACATGCCATGCTTTCCCTTCACCTTTCACCATGATTGTAAGTTTCCTGAGACTTTCCCAGCCATGCAGAACTGTTGAGTCAATTAAACCTCTTTCCTTTTAAATTACCCAGTCTCAGTTTCTATATAGCAGTGTGAGAATGGACTAATACAGCAGACTGTGGATCAAGGAGTCATTTGGACTTCAAGACTTATTATTTAAGAAATACATTTTGTAAGGATATAGCTGCCATAGATAGTGATTCCTCTGAAGGATCTGGGCAAAGTAGCTTGAAAACCTTCTGGAAAGGATTCACCATTCTAGATGACATTAACAACATTCGTGATTCATGGGAGGAGGTTAAAATAGCAACATGGGCTGGGCGCGGTGACTCATGCCTGTAATCCCAGCACTTTGGGAGGCTGAGGTGGGCGGATCATGAGGTCAGGAGTTCAAGACTAGCCTGGCCAACATAGTGAAACCCCATCTCTACTAAAACAACAACAACAACAAAATTAGCCGGGTGTGGTGGTGGGCACCTGTAGTCCTAACTACTTGGGAGGCTGAGGCAGGAGAACCGCTTGAACCTGGGAGGAGGCAGTTGCAGTGAGCCAAGATTGCGCCACTGCCCTCCAGCATGTGCAACACAGCAAGACTCTGTCTCAAAAAAAAAAAAAGGCAACATAAACAGGAGTTTGAAAGAAGTTGATTCGAACCATCACAGATGACTTTGAGGGGTTTAAGACTTTATTGGAGGAAGTAATTGTAGATGCGGTAGAAATAGCAGAAAACTAGAATTAGAAGGGGGGCCTAAAGATATGGCTGAATTTCTGCAATCTCATGATAAAACTTGAACAGATAAGGAGGTTCTTCCTTATGAATGCATGAAGAAAGTGGTTTCTTGAGAAGGAATCTACCAGTGATGAAGATGCTGTGAACATTGTTGAAATGACAGTAAATGATTTTGAATATTACATAAACCTAGTTGATAAAGAAATGGCAGGGTTTTAGAGGACTGACTCCAATTTTAAAGAAGTTCTACCATGGATAAAATACTACCAAACATCATCGTGATATATAGATTCGATCAATGCAGTGAATTTCACTCTTGTCTTATTTTAAGAAATTGCCAAGCCACCCCAACCCTCAGCAACCACCACCTTGGTCCACATCAAGGCAAGACCCACCACCAGCAAAAGATTGACTCACTGAAGGCTCAGATGATGAGTAGCCTTTTTTTTTTTTTGGTTTTAACAATAAAGTATTTGTAAATTACGGCATTACTTTTTTTAAAAAAGAAAGAATGGTATTGCACACTTAATATTTGCTCTACTGCAGTGGTGTGGATTCAAAAGCACAATTATCTTGGAGGTATACTTGTACCTAGAACACAGAACTCAACCCTGGGCAGTCTAGCTCCATCAACCTCGCTTCAGCTCAACTAAGCCCTGTTGCATCTGGGCCTACTGGGTTTCTCAATTCTCCAGAAAACCCTGTTACTAGAGGTCCATATTGCTGTGTGGCAACACACAGATGAGTTGCAGCAACTTCCCATCATCACAGTACTCAGCCAAAAGCGAGCTGCAACTTACTATTGCAAAGCCATCTGGCTTCATTTATTCATGCCTTTCATGAATGTGCCACACCTCCCGCAGAATACATTCTAAAAATATTTATTGAGCCCCCTACTATACTAGGCTAGGTACTGCAAGAGGTGTGCCCATATAGAAGGTAAATTAATTTAAAATACATATATATAATCCCACTCTAAAAGTTTTTAGCCTGGTAAGGAAACAGACAAACACATATACAAAATTAGTTACAAATGTAACAAATATTATTTAAAAAAACAATTGTAATAGGCATTATAAAGAAAAATATCAAAATTGTTACATAATTATTACAATACATTATGCCCGCACTGATGCTAGAAAGAACGGAGGAGGAGTAGAGGGCCTGTGAGGAAGTCAGAGAGGCAGCTAAAGGGGTTCCACGATTTGGGAACCTTCAAACCAGAAACCCTTATCCTTTGGCTTGGGGAAATGTTCCTACATAATTTCTTTGAGGCTGTTTTATCCTTTTTTTTCTTTCTCAGTTATAATTACAAACTATTTTCAACTCTTATTATTTGTATGCTAGACCTTCTGGATTCATCATCCTATTTTCTTTTCTCTTAAATTTGTCCTTTCTTTCCATGTTCTGGGAGATATCTTTGACATTACTTTCCAATGTTTCTACAGAGTTTATTTGTGCTTTCTTAAATTG
>NW_012103932.1:1062898-1065249 GCF_000951045.1 Mandrillus leucophaeus
TTTTTTTTTTTGGTTTTAACAATAAAGTATTTGTAAATTACGGCATTACTTTTTTTAAAAAAGAAAGAATGGTATTGCACACTTAATATTTGCTCTACTGCAGTGGTGTGGATTCAAAAGCACAATTATCTTGGAGGTATACTTGTACCTAGAACACAGAACTCAACCCTGGGCAGTCTAGCTCCATCAACCTCGCTTCAGCTCAACTAAGCCCTGTTGCATCTGGGCCTACTGGGTTTCTCAATTCTCCAGAAAACCCTGTTACTAGAGGTCCATATTGCTGTGTGGCAACACACAGATGAGTTGCAGCAACTTCCCATCATCACAGTACTCAGCCAAAAGCGAGCTGCAACTTACTATTGCAAAGCCATCTGGCTTCATTTATTCATGCCTTTCATGAATGTGCCACACCTCCCGCAGAATACATTCTAAAAATATTTATTGAGCCCCCTACTATACTAGGCTAGGTACTGCAAGAGGTGTGCCCATATAGAAGGTAAATTAATTTAAAATACATATATATAATCCCACTCTAAAAGTTTTTAGCCTGGTAAGGAAACAGACAAACACATATACAAAATTAGTTACAAATGTAACAAATATTATTTAAAAAAACAATTGTAATAGGCATTATAAAGAAAAATATCAAAATTGTTACATAATTATTACAATACATTATGCCCGCACTGATGCTAGAAAGAACGGAGGAGGAGTAGAGGGCCTGTGAGGAAGTCAGAGAGGCAGCTAAAGGGGTTCCACGATTTGGGAACCTTCAAACCAGAAACCCTTATCCTTTGGCTTGGGGAAATGTTCCTACATAATTTCTTTGAGGCTGTTTTATCCTTTTTTTTCTTTCTCAGTTATAATTACAAACTATTTTCAACTCTTATTATTTGTATGCTAGACCTTCTGGATTCATCATCCTATTTTCTTTTCTCTTAAATTTGTCCTTTCTTTCCATGTTCTGGGAGATATCTTTGACATTACTTTCCAATGTTTCTACAGAGTTTATTTGTGCTTTCTTAAATTGCCTTATTCTTTGGACATAACATTTTCTTTTCTTGAGACAGGGTCTCACTCTACTGCCCAGATTGGAGTGCAGTGGTGCAATCATGGCTCACTGCAGCCCTGACCTCCCAGGCTCAAGCGATCCTCCCACTTCAGCCTCCTGAGTAGCTGAGACTACATGTGTGCATCACCATGCCCCACTAATTTTTGTATTTTTTGGTAGAGACGGGGCTTTGCCACATTGCCCAGGCTGATCTCAAACTCCTGGGCTCAAGCAATCCACCCATCTCAGCCTCCCAAAATGCTAGGATTACAGGTGTGAGCAACCGCGCCCAGCTGGGAGTACTTTTGAAGACTCCTACTTGTCTTTCCTGGGTGCAAATCTCTCAGCTCTCTGGAGATACTAATATTTTTCTTTTAGCTTCCTTCTGCTTGCTGTTTCATCTTGTTGCCCACAAGTTGTTTTTTTCTGTTTGTTTGTTTTGTTCTCACATTTTGAAAACAGAGGCTGTCTTTAAATATCTGGCTGTCCATCCTTGGCTTAAAGCCCTGAATGTGAGCACAATGTGCTGGTGGTTGGGCTAAGCAGAGAAGTAGTCTGTATTATTAGTCTGTTCTCACGCTGCTGATAAAGACGTACCTGAGACTGGGAAGAAAAAGAGGTTTAATGGACTTACAGTTCCACAAGGCTGGGGAGGCCTCCCAGTCATGCCGGAAGGCAAGGAGGAGCAAGTCCCAACTTACATGGACGGCAGGCAAAGACAGTGCTTTTGCAGGACAACTCCTCTTTATAAAGCCATCAGATCTTGTGAGACTTACTCACTACCACAGAAACAGGACGAAAAAGACTTGCCCCATGATTCAATTACCTCCTACCAGGTTCCTCCCACAACATGTGGGAATTCAAGATAAGACTTGGGTGGAGACACAGCCAAACCATATCATAGCCTTCAGAAGTGGCCAATTCTCCTGATGTCCAAAGTGAGCCCTTTGCTAAGACCAGTTTCCAAAGAAAAGAACACTTCAGTCTCTTGCCAGGATTCCAGAGGCCAAGGAGAGAGAAAACATGCCAAATCTCACTTAATTCTCAATTTTGAGTATAAGAATGCATTCAACATACTATGTTTTACCAGAAATTTTCCATAATAAAATATGTGAAACTGGGCCGGGCACGGTGGCTTACGCCTGTAATCCCAGCACTTTGGGATGTCAGGGGTTTGAGACCAGCCTGGCCAACATGGTGAAACCCTGTCTCTACTAAAAAGCAAAAATTATCTGGGTTTGGTGGCATGTGCCTGTAATCCCAGCTACTTGGGAGGCTGAGGCAGGAGAATCACTGGAAT
>NW_012103932.1:1065339-1069089 GCF_000951045.1 Mandrillus leucophaeus
GAGGGGAGGAAGGAGAACCTCTATATGCAGACAATCCACAGTAAGGAAAATAGATAATTTATTACAACGGCATTTCAACTCTTAAGGCTTTGATGACTTTAAGTGGTTAAGTATATCCCTCAGAATTTCAAGACGAAATTATCTCTACCTTGAGCCATTATGTACTTTCTATGAGCAAGACCCTACAGATTACAGGACAGCTAAAACTTCACCTGAATCCCCAAAATAAAATTTTGAAGAAGCAAGCCCAATCTAATATTTGAGCCTACAACTGAAGACGGTAGAAATTTTACAGAACTAGCACGTATCAAGAAAAGCTTTATAGGTGGTGACATCTGAATAAGATCTTGAAGGGCAGCGGTACCTGTCATACAAGGACTGTGCTTAGCCCTCACAACTATACAACTCTTAAGTCACCACAAGTTCCATATCTGTAAAGTGGGAGTTGAAATAATAAAGTGTCTACCAAGATACATGAAACAAAGTTAGCATTCAATAGACAATAACAGTTGTTAAAGAAGGATGAACTTAATTTTCTAAGGCCAAGAAAAGGGGAGTTCAAAGTAGGAATATTCTTCAAACAGAAATCTACTGAGACCCTCCCATGGAATCATTAACTAGTCCTAATCAACATCTTTCCTGTTACCCCTCACATCTTTATAAATGGTTGTCAAAAAAGGAAACAAAAGATGACTATTCTTACTATGGTAACATCTGGTATATTTGAAACGTATTCATAATCCAATAACCAAATTAGGCACAAACGTTCCTTTAAAAATTTCTCCTAAAGCTTGTCCTATTAAAAAAAAATATGGTTTTTTTCCTAAACTGAAAATCTACCATGAGTATACAACTCCATTATGAAGTTACATAAAAGTTAAAATAAGAATATACAATAGTCAGGATTTGTTACTGTCTCATTGATTCTGCCAATTCTACAAAACAGTAAGATTTTCAGTCAAAAAACAGTATTAACATACATGATACTCTAACAGTATTTTGTTTCTTAGAAAAATAAAAGAGTTGGGGAGGTAACAAAACAGACCTTGAAGGAAATACAACACTCTAGCATCACCCACAGAACATCTCCCTCCCTGGTTAACAAGGTCCTGGATTTTTCCCTTGCCTTTTTTTTAACATCAAAGACTACACACATCTCTCAACATAACATTTTTTGGCCAATATAAATTTCTATCTTTAAAACTTCATATATAATTTTAAACAAAAGTATGTATGGAAAAGTTTCAAGTTACAATCCAAGTAAATTTTGTAGGACTTAACTTGTAGAGTCTCATAATCACAGTTTGAAAAGGAGGCCAAAAATCAGAAAATTAAGGGACTCCAACACTTGAAAGTGACTGCTATAAGAAGTCTTTCTTCTACAGATACTCTAATACTTCCTATAATCCCAAACAGAGGAATTAAGAATACAGCCAATGGGAATGCAAACGAAGCTCTAGTTTCCCATTTTCCTACTCTAATTCATCAACCACTGAAAGAACATCATCCAGAATCTTCCCAGCTCTATAGTCACACGAAGTGACTGGACATCTCAGTAACTTCTTGGCCTGAATTGCCCCATTCTCTCCAAAACCATCTGCCCCATTCCCTGACCAATTACAAGGACTGCTTCAAGCTGTTCACCTCCTTCCTCAACTTTCTAAAGGCCTCAAATCTCATTTCATAATTATAGGAAATTGGTTTGTTTGAGACAGGGTCTTGCTCTGTCGCCCAAGCTGGAGTGCAGTGGCGTGATTACGGCTCACCGCAGCCTCAACCTCCTTGACTCAAGCAATTCTCCCACCTCAGACTTCCAAGTAGCTGGAACTACAAGTGTCGCACCACTATGTCCAGCTAATTTTTTTTTTTTTTTGTATTTTTTGTAGAGCCGGAGTCTTGCCATATTGCTCAGGCTGGTCTCAAACTCTTGAGCTCAAGCAATCCACCCACCTCATCCTCCCAAAGCACTGGAATTACAGATATGAGCCACAGCACCCAGTGCTTTTTTATTGTAGGTTTTTGTCTGCCTTTTTTTCCTGGCAATTTTATTTCATGCTGTATTGCTTTATCATACATTGTAATATTTAGTGAACAGCAGGCACATTTTCCACATACAAACAACTGTTAACCATATTGTCTGGTAATCAGGAAACAATGTTTTAAATACTTTTCAATCTTACATTTTAGATTTTGTTCACATCTAGTCTTTACAGTTTTTTTAGAAACTGGTTTAATGTTTTCTGCTGATGTATATAATTTTCCCTTTGCAAAATAGAAAAATGCTTGATTTTCAGAAATGCAATGTTAAGTGTGAGACACATTTATAGTCTGATTTTAATAGTATAATTTATAAAATACACAAATCTTAAAGTGAACAGCTCAATGACTTTTAAAATACACATATATACATACATGTGTACATTTATCTCCACCCTTATGACTACCACCCTAGACCGTGATACAGAACACTTCCATCAATGTTTTATTTTCATGATCCTTTCTAATTAATACTACCCCACCGAAAGCGCTATTATTACTATCACTATGTTTTTCTTAAACTTTACATAATTAATCATATAAATAAACATAAAAAGGGAACATTTTCCAACTTATTTTATTAGAACACCAGTACCTTGATATGAAAACTTGATAAAATGATTACAAGGAAAAAAATTACAAACAGATATCACTCATAAACATAGGTACAAATAATCTGCACAAATTATTATCAAATCTAGCTATATAAAAATAGAATAGGCCAGGCATGGTGGCTCATGCCTATAACACAAGCACTTTGGGAGCCTGAGACACGAGGCTCTTTTGAGGCAAGAAGTTCAAGAACAGCCTGGGCAACAAAACAAGACCTCGAGTCTAGAAAAATGACTAAAATTTAAAAATTAGTCAGGTGTGGTGGCATGCACCTATAGTCCCAGCTACGCAGGAGGCTGAGGCAGGAGGACTGCTTGAGCCCAGGAGTTCAAGGACATAGTGAGCTATGATCATGACACTGCATTCTAGCCTGGACAACAGAGTAACACTCTGTCTCTATAAAAGAAAAAAACAAAAAATCAGGATAATACATCATGATCAAGTGGGGTTTATCTCAGCAACACAGATTGTTTTAACATTAAAAACTAATTCATAGTTGAGTACAGTGGCTCGTGCCTATAATCCCAGGTACTCAGGAGGCTGAGGCAGCAGGACTTCTTGAGCCCAGGAGCTTGAGATCAGCCTGGGCAACATATTAACAGCAAGACCTCATTTCTCAAAAAATAAAGATAAATACAAATTTTAAACACCACAATTCATCACATTATAAAAATTAAAACAGAAAAATTCATATGAGCAACTGGATACAGAAAAAGCATGAGACAAAAATCAACAACCTCTCATAATAATAATAAAAAAAAAGAAAAAAACCTCTCAGAAACCTAAGAATTAAAAGCAATCTTTTTCAATTTGAAAAAAGGTATCTGCCAGGCACAGAGGCTCACGCCTGTAATCCCAGTGCTCTGGGAGGCCGAGGCGGGCGGATCACAACGTCAGGAGTTTGAGACCAGCCTGGCCAATATGGTGAAACTCTGTCTCTACTAAAAAATACAAAAATCAGCCGGGCTTGGTGCCATGCGCCTGTAGTCCCAGCTACTAGGGAGGCTAAGGCAGAGGAACAGCTTGAACCTGGGAGGTGGAGGTTGCAGTGAGCCAAGATCACACCACTGCACTCCAGCCTGGGCGACACAGCAAGACTCC
>NW_012103932.1:1069139-1071182 GCF_000951045.1 Mandrillus leucophaeus
TATCACTCATAAACATAGGTACAAATAATCTGCACAAATTATTATCAAATCTAGCTATATAAAAATAGAATAGGCCAGGCATGGTGGCTCATGCCTATAACACAAGCACTTTGGGAGCCTGAGACACGAGGCTCTTTTGAGGCAAGAAGTTCAAGAACAGCCTGGGCAACAAAACAAGACCTCGAGTCTAGAAAAATGACTAAAATTTAAAAATTAGTCAGGTGTGGTGGCATGCACCTATAGTCCCAGCTACGCAGGAGGCTGAGGCAGGAGGACTGCTTGAGCCCAGGAGTTCAAGGACATAGTGAGCTATGATCATGACACTGCATTCTAGCCTGGACAACAGAGTAACACTCTGTCTCTATAAAAGAAAAAAACAAAAAATCAGGATAATACATCATGATCAAGTGGGGTTTATCTCAGCAACACAGATTGTTTTAACATTAAAAACTAATTCATAGTTGAGTACAGTGGCTCGTGCCTATAATCCCAGGTACTCAGGAGGCTGAGGCAGCAGGACTTCTTGAGCCCAGGAGCTTGAGATCAGCCTGGGCAACATATTAACAGCAAGACCTCATTTCTCAAAAAATAAAGATAAATACAAATTTTAAACACCACAATTCATCACATTATAAAAATTAAAACAGAAAAATTCATATGAGCAACTGGATACAGAAAAAGCATGAGACAAAAATCAACAACCTCTCATAATAATAATAAAAAAAAAGAAAAAAACCTCTCAGAAACCTAAGAATTAAAAGCAATCTTTTTCAATTTGAAAAAAGGTATCTGCCAGGCACAGAGGCTCACGCCTGTAATCCCAGTGCTCTGGGAGGCCGAGGCGGGCGGATCACAACGTCAGGAGTTTGAGACCAGCCTGGCCAATATGGTGAAACTCTGTCTCTACTAAAAAATACAAAAATCAGCCGGGCTTGGTGCCATGCGCCTGTAGTCCCAGCTACTAGGGAGGCTAAGGCAGAGGAACAGCTTGAACCTGGGAGGTGGAGGTTGCAGTGAGCCAAGATCACACCACTGCACTCCAGCCTGGGCGACACAGCAAGACTCCATCTCAAAAAAAAAGAAAAAGGATATCCACAAAAACAAAACAGACAAAACTAAAGTTAACATACTTAACACTGAACATGTTCTCTCTCAGGGGGAAAAAAAGGAAAATCTGTCTCCTCTCATCATTTCTCAATACTATAATAGAGGTCCTGGTCAAGGCAAAAACACAGATGAAGATATAAAAGTCAGAAAACAAAACGGTTTTTATTTGCCAATAACACATTCAGATTTATTTTGATTTTCTATACTCAAATCACCAGAACTAATAAGTGAATTTATAATAAGGCTACAAGATAAACTAATAAGACAATCTATTTCTATACACTAGGCCAAGAATTGTAAAATTAAACTTTTTTTTTTTCCCACAGAGTCTCACTCTGTTGCCCAGGCTGGAGTGCAGTGGTGCAATCTTTGCTCACTGCAACCTCAACCTCCTAGGTTCAAGTGATTTTTGTGCCTCAGCCTCCTGAGTAGCTGCGTCTACAAGTACACGCCGCCTCACCCAGCTAATTTTGTATTTTTAGTAAAGACAGGGTTTCACCATGTTGGCCAGGCTGGTCTCAAACTCCTGGCCTTACGCGATCTGCCCACCTCAGCCTCCCAAAGTGCTGGGATTACAGACGTGAGCCGCTGAGCCCGGCCAGAAAACTAAACTTAAAAGCCAAAAATTATTATTTACAATATCATCAAAAAACACCAAGACCGCCACATTAAGATCTATTACACATTGCTTAGAAAAATTAAACAAGACTTAAATAACTGGGGCCAGGCGCGATGGCTCAAGCCTGTAATCCCAGCACTTTGGGAGGCCGAGACGGGCAGGTCACGAGGTCAGGGGATCGAGACCATCCTGGCTAACAAGGTGAAACCCCGTCTCTACTGAAAAATACAAAAAACTAGCCGGGCGAGGTGGCGGGCGCCTGTAGTCCCAGCTACTCGGGAGGCTGAGGCAGGAGAATGGCATAAACTCGGGAGGCG
>NW_012103932.1:1074352-1142140 GCF_000951045.1 Mandrillus leucophaeus
CAAATAATGTTCAAATGCAAAATTAAAATATTCAGGGATAACTGTTTTAAAGTTAAATTTTTCTCTAACTGAAAACTGTTAAAAAAAAAAAAAAAACCACAGACAACCATTGGATTTACAATAAATTCCTTGTGGTTTAAACAATTATAGATTAATCTGAAATCAAAGATTTGTCAACCCTTTACAAAAATCAGAGTCACTAACCCTTAAAGCACTAGGAAGACCAAGTTTGGGGTGTTTTTAAAAAATCTTTTATTTTGGGTTCGGGGTACACGTGAAGGTTTGTTATAAAGGTAAACTTCTATCATGACGGTTTGTTGTACAGATTATTTCACCATGCAGGTATCAAGACTAGTACCCAAGAGTTATTTATTTATTTATTCTTTGCTTCTCTCCTTCCTTCCTCTGCCCTCAAGTAAATCCCAGTGTCTGTTGTTCCCTTCTTTGTAGAACAAGTGTTTTTTAATTTCCACAAAAATCTCCATCACTCTCTCATTTGCTTCTAATAACTGAAACCTCTGTTGCTCCCAGAAGACAAGATTTAATTCATTCATCCATTTAAAATAAGAGTCTACCAGCCAGGCGCGGTGGCTCACATCTATAATTCCAGCACTTTGAGAGGCCGAGGTGGGTGGATCACCTGAGGTTGGGAGTTTGAGACCAGCCTGACCAACATGGAGAAACCTTATCTCTACTAAAAATACAAAATTAGCCAGGCATGGTGATGAAAGCCTGTAATCCCAGCTACTCGGGAGGCTGAGGCAGGAGAATTGCTTGAACCCAGGAGGCGGAGGTTGCATTGAGCCGAAATCGCGCCACTGCACTCCAGCCTGGGCAACAAGAGCAAAACTCCGTCTCCAAAAAAAAAAAAAAAAAAAGTCTACTATGTCTTAGGCAGTGGAAAAGCAGCAATGAGGAGGACAGAAAGGCTTCCCTTGTCTCATAGGGTGCACATTTCACTAACAGACAGCAGCTAAACCAAATAAGTAAATAAATAAACCATTAGGTATGTTAGATAGTGGTTAAGAGCAAATAGAAAGACAAGACAGAGCACCAGGGATGGGGTACAGTGACGGCAGGAGGATGAGTCCATTTTAAATAGTGGATCGGGCTGGGTGTGGTGGCACGCACCTGTAATCCCAGATTTTGTGAGGCCGAGGTGGGAGGATTGCTTGAGCCTAGGAATTTGAGACCAGCCCGGATGACAGAGCGAGACCATGCCACATACACACATAGGTACATACATACATACATACATAGGGTGATCAAAGGAGGACACACTTTAGGGTTCCCATATAACTTACTGCCCAAACCAGGACACTTAGAAGGTTGGGAGTGGGAATGCTAAACACAAGGAACACCGGGTCAATAAGCATAATATGGGACATGTTGTTATTCTCCTTCACATAGAGGGTCATATTTGGGTAAAAACCCCACATCCAGGCTGGGCACAGTGGCTCATGTCTGTAATCTCAGCACTTTGGGAGGCCAAGGCAGGCAGATCACCTGAGGTCAGGAGGTTGAGACGAGCCTAGCCAACATGATAAAACCCGTCTCTACCAAAACAAAAAACAAAAAAAGTTTGCAGGGTGTGGTGGTGGGTGCCTGTAATCCCAGCTACTCAGGAGGCTGAGTCAGGAGAATCACTTGAATCTGGGAGGCGGAGGTTGCAGGGAGTCGAGATGACGCCACTGCACTCCAGCCTGGTGACAAGAGCAAAACTTGGTCTCAAAACACAAAAAAGAAACCTATCCACTGACAGCTCTAAAATTATATACAAAGAGGAAAAAACTGGGCAAAACCAGCAGTCTCTTCCCCAAATACTAATAATGAGGACCAGAAAAGAATATGAGATAAAGTTTAATACCCACTGCCTTATGTTTGTGGATGAGTTGATGTTACGAATATTCAAAATAGAAATGAAAAGGGAGAGTTCACCAGTCTTTCTGTTAAGACATCTGTTGAGAGAACCAGAATGAGGCATGTGTTTCCCACAGGAGGATATTTAAAGGCCAATTCACTCCTCTCATGGAGCTATTTTTAAGGAATGTGGATTAGAATAGATCGGCAAACTGTGGCTTGTTTCTAGCAGGCCTCACTTTTAACCCATGCCTGTGTCTCTGGTTAAACCACCACCTCGTAGGCACGAAGAACTGGAGAGATAGCCATAACCCCGTATTCACTCTGTTCTGGCCACAATGCCATTCTTCCCAGCAAGAGCCTTTGCTCTACCCATGCAATCGACTTGGAACTTTCTTTTCCCAAGTATCCACTTGGCTAACTCCCACATTTCCTGCAAGTCTTCAATAAAATGCAAGTTTTCAGTGCAGTCTACACCTAGATATTCTATATAATAAGACTGTCATCTGACCTCACCTTCACCGTAACATTTAACACCTTCTATCACACTAACCAATTTATTTATTTATTATTTTTGTCATTCACTGTTTCCCCTCACTTGGAAGAATAACTACATGAAGGAGTAGGTATCTCTGACTCACTGGCATATGCCAAGTACACTGGGCTTGGCACATACTTGGTGTTCATTAAATATCTGTGGAATGAACGAACGAATGAATGAATGAATGAATGAATGAATAGAATGAAAACATCTGAGAGTAGATGACATAGTACATATATCAAAATGCAAAAATTACACGAAATAGACAATTCCATTATGATCCTACCATTTTTCTATTTGGGTGTGTATGGCATAGTGATTAAGAATACAGGCACTACAGTTAGATTCCCACTGTTCAGAATCTTGCTCTGCCTTTTATATTAGCTGAGCAACAATTGTCAAGTTATTTAATCTCTCAGTACCTCAATTATCTCATCTGTAAAATGGGGATAATGATATTTCCCATCTCAGACAGCTTACAAACATTTGTGAGAATGGGACAACATGTATGTTTTTTGTGCATGTTTAATGCTCAGAACACAGCATGGCATGTAGTATTTCTGAATAAGTTTTAGCTATTAAGAAACACAGCTCTCTTTTAAAATGCCATGATTTGAGGTAAAGCAGAAAGAAACTGTAAAACTGGCCAGGCATGGTGGCTCACACCTATAATCCTAGCACTTTGGGAGGCCAAGGCAGGTGGATCACTTGAGGTCAGGAGTTCGAGACCAGCCTGGCCAACATGGTGAAACCCCGTCTCTACTGAAAATACAACAATTAGCCAGGTGTGGTGGTGTACGTTTGTAATCCCAGCTACTTGGGAGGCTGAGGCAGGAGAATTGCTTGAACCAGCCTGGGCGACAGAGCAAGACTCTGCTATGAAAGAAAAGAAAGAAAAGAAAAGAAAAAAGAGAAGAGAAGAGAAGACGGAAAGAAACTGCAAAAAATTCAGTGAGATATTAAAATAAATCTATAGGAATTAACAACAGCTCAAGACCAAAGCATCATTAGCCACCCACTATGGGCAGAGTGCTATGTTAAACCCGGGGTATACACTTTTACTCTAAGAGAAAAAAGAGAACACAAACTCAACGAAATTAGAATGGCCAAAAGTTTGACATGGAATATTTATTTCTGACAGTTCAATGATCCTAAAACTAGATTTACCTACAAAACACTGTATTAATCACAAGATTTTAGCTCTGAAAGAGCCTTTTAAAATCAAATCTAACCCTAGAGAGAATTTATTCATTCATTAAAGTAATAATCGTTTATGTCAACTATTTGTCAAGAAGAAAAAAAACTGACACTATCTCTGTGAAGTTCACGTCTAATAGAAGACAGAAATCCAAAAAAGTAAAGTATATAACGACAAATCACAGTAAGTGTTATCCAGAAGAAAAGGGTATAGGAGGGAACATTAGAGAAAACTTGGTTTAGACCGAGAGGAATGACAGCACCGGAGTGAGATTCCCACGGTAATTTTTGCATTTTAATGTCAGTACCATGCATTCTACTCTGAGGTATTTTTCTTTGCACACTAGTCACTGATTCATTCAACAAATATTTCACAAACACCTAGTATGTGCCAAGCATATGGCAGTGAGTAAAAGATGAAGACACTTACTTCCTCATGGAGCTCATTTAAGCTGAGACCTAAAAGGTTAAGTAGGAGCTGGCTAGTCAGAGAATGCAGAGATGATGGCTCTAGGAAAATGCAACAGAAGGTATAAAGGCCTGAGAGGAAGAGTTTGGGGTGTCTGAGGCACTGAAAAGACAAAATAATTGTGCTATTAATGAGCAACAGGACAAAGGCCCAAACCTGGAGAAATCAAGAGATCAGATCAGGATTTAACAACCAAATCTCTGAAACTCTTTAGTCCTTCCCAGCCTTTCAAAAACATGAAATAAATAATGTAAAAACTGATATAATCAAATAACTCCCCAAACAGGACTTTCTGCACTTGATAGTCTTGCAACCTAAAATAACACTGTGAACATTTACATTTAATTCAATATTCTGAATCAAAACTGTCTTTAAACCTAGAAAATCATGATGTAGTTGAACCCATGTTAAAACAAAGTCCTTTTTAATACTTTAAAATATAATCTTCCTTGGATGGGACCTAAGGTGGATTCTTTACACCAAATTCAACCGCACAATGAGCTTGGTTCAAACGCCCCAGAATGCTTTAAGGATACCTTAAAGGTTTCAGTTCAAGGGATACAAATATAGTCTGCTCTATTATTTTTAGCTTGTCCTAGTATTTTATGTGTCTTCTTAAATTGGGACACTGCTGTGCTTTTTGAGGTTAATGTGACTGATAAAATCAAACGTGTGGTTTAGAATGTCTAACTGCAGATAGAGATTTGTATATTATTTGGATTTGAGCTTTTTACTGTGTCTTTATCTACAAGTTGTAACTTTTATACTTGAATATAACCAATTCAGCCAATTCCTATATACCAACATCTTTGTCCTTATCACACAAAGTTAACCAGCATAAAAACAAGGTTTCCTGCCTTCCTGTCCTGGTACAAGAGTAACATGAGGGGAAAGGGAGGAAGTTTACTAAGATAGTTACACACTGGGCAATCACAATGGAAGCAGTGTCTGCAGCACCAAGAAGGGACAGGACAACAGCTCCTAGGTTTTGTCAGAACCTCCTCTGAACAACTCAAAAGCAAAACCATGAGGAGATGGCTTGCTGCGGCCCTACACAGGAAACTGATTCTGACCCCTGACACGATCCCTACCTTTTCCCATCTTTTATATGTGTGAGCTCTGTTCTCTCTTACCCAACCCTAACCTCTATCATAATGCATATTTCAGTTAAAAATAGTTTTATTCATTTGTTCTGACAGCCAGCAAACTTAATTGAAAAATAAGTTGTTTCCATCAATCGCTTTGGGGTGAGTAAAAACACTATAATCTCTTTTCTTCCAAAGTTCACAGTTTTAAAGTCACACTGAATAAAAAGAAATCCAGTAGCTGATAATTTAATATCCCACTGGTACTGGAGGTGTAGATCTTGAATCCAAGAAGGAAATCAGAGCCTTATTGTTAATCATCAGTGCTAACACAATGTTATCATACAATGGAGGTGGCAATATGCAAACGAACTCCAGCGAATCCAGGAAAAGATCAAAATTTTCAACAAGTATAGAATTCTTTGGCTATGAACACTATTGGTCACACTCACTTATGCTATACATTTCTGATGCTGAGAAACTAAAATTTTAAAAAGTTCCCATTCCCAAAACTCTTTAAAATCCAAGAGTGTGAATTTAACTCAGCAAAATATTTACTCTGAGTATCTAATTACACAAAAAAGTGAACAAAGTGAATACTAAAATAGTTCTAATATCGCATGCTTTGTAAATGTTTAAAAGCCTAGGAAAGAATCAATAGATGACAGCAACAACTAAATAAAAACCATTTTAATGGTGAAACTATAATTTGGTGCTAACACACTAATATCCCAGTGGTACCAAAATTTTTACCCCAAAAACTAAAATGAATCAGTCTATAACTCTACTTATAAAACCGCAACCTTTTACAACAGTGCAGCTTCCTCCTTTTAAAAATCTTTCCTAAGTGGAGTCACATTATATTTAAATATATTTGAAATAATAATAAAAAATATTTTTATTATATTCTTCATTAAGAACTTTATTTCCTAACTTATACATTCTCTACTACTGTAAGCAAAACAGCTGATCTGCTTGTAGTCAAGCACAAATTACATAGCATTAACTTCTCAATATGTTTCCCAAATACTGTCTTGAATGTTACAATGAAAATGCTGTATTTTATATTTACATTTTTATGTGAATAAAAACCCTAAAAACATTAAGAAAGAAAACTGTTTATGCATGGTATTCCTAAGCCCACCTTACAATAATATGGAGTTTCAAACTGAATATACAATCTTTACAGTGAGTAAAGAAAACTAATTTTTAAAGTAAAAAATACATGTTACTCTTTTTTCCTACAACCCTGTTTAAGTTAAAATTCCTTTTTTTCCTTAAAAACTTCCAGATTACAGAATACATACAGATGTCTTAAATTAAAAGAAAAAATAAAACTATTAAGAGACATGGGACAGAACATTAAAAGATAGCTTAATGCACTTAAAATTCGTTTCCATAAAAAATATTTTCATTTACTATATGAAAAGCTATCTAATTGGTTTCATGTAATAGCTGTAAACCCATACCAAATCAATTTCCATTTTTCCTCAAAGTTTTAACCGTAAATATATTGAAATAAATTCTGAAAAACATTTATCTACCTTTTCGGTGCAAAAGCATGAATTTAAACAAAACTGAACGTATTTTTAAGTTATTTATACCTTTAGCCCAACACACTGGAAACGGACTACAGCCGCTTTTCTCCATATAGATGGCACCTGCTGGTTTCAGGGCCTCTTGGCCTGCCAGTTCCAACAACATACACCCAATCCTATAAAGATCAAGCCAGGAGTCCGCACACAAAGTCCCAGTTCCTCGCTGTGATAGTATTTGCTTCGATCCACAAGCAAGACTAAGGTTCCCCTGTGTGCTCCTTTTTTCAGAGCTTGAAGCAAAATTTGGAAGGTGTTCCTTCTGTAATATTTTCCAGCAGCTTGAAGAATGCCTCTCAGTTACAGAATCTTCTCATGCTTCCGCAATCTGAAACACAGACCATCCTGGCTAGATTAAGCTACTGAACAGAATGAAACCAGCTAGTAATGTGACCCCATGGGTCTGTATTCCTAGATTCATTCAGGGAAGGAGAAAGAGGGAGGGAAAAGAGGGAGGAGAAAAAGAAGGCCAGTAGCCAGTAACTTATTAATATGCTAATCTCACCCTTCTATTCAATTCATCCAGCAGTCTTCTGTTTACAAAACTGACAACCGATTCTAAAATCGAGTAAGCTGCAAATCAAGTCTGACCCAGATCATGTCTGTAGGTGGCTTCTCAAACCATTTTTGTTTTCAAAGTCATGCCTTTGTCATTTTACTAACCTAATTCTTTATGACCTTAGAGTTAAAATAATTACTTTGATGAAATAAAAATCCTTTCTGGAAAAAAATCCTGATCTATCTATGTCTCTATGTCCATAGGTACCCAAATATTTTCGTGGTAAAATATTTTTCCTGGTTGGTACGCTCATAGTAAGTGTATAAATTTTAAAAACTCTCTCGAAAACAGAAAATCAAGAATTTGAGGTAGCCACATTCTTTAAAATTAGCTTAGGGAATATTGAGGGATCCAAGAGGCATGATTTCCTTTCTTAGTTTCAAAACATAAGCGAGTAATAAACTCATACTAAAGAAGACAGACGAAAAACAACCTTACAATCTGTACTAGCAACTTTTTAAAATGCAGAGCTACTTAGGTTTTCCACTCAAACTGTGAGATAGTCAAGATCATCTCAAAAACTTAGCTATCTAAACACATTCCACTTTAGCAGTAAGATAATTAGTAACTAGGCTCCTGGTGCCTTTGTTCTCTGAACATACATAAGACACACTGAGACTCTACAGTTCTAGCTTTCCCAAATGTGGGTAATTTTGTTAGTAGTACACTTGTATAAACCAATCAAAAATCAAGTATTTTACTGAACAGTGAAAATGACCGAGGCTTTGTTTATGAAGTCACTAACTTCTGAAAAGAATAGCTTAACAAAGCCTGAGGAGAACAAGAGGCTTATTTGTGTCCAGTGATGCCCCAGGACAGTTGTTTCATTTCTAACATGCTACTTTTGATGATGGCTTTGTCTCTAGGTTTACTTCCAGGCTCCTAATAGTAGCCAGAGTTCAAGTGACCTCTTCTATGCTCCACTGAAAACACATCATTCACCAGCGTGAACTATGACCCCAGGGAACACTGGGAAGAAAGGGGCTCCAGAAAAACACAAGCAAGCTAGAAAAAGAACAGAGGAAATAAGCAACTAGATAAACTAGAATACATGAAAAACAATCCCCAGCCTCCACCATTACTAAGAGACCAAGACTGTAAAGGACCACTGCCATGATGGGAAGGATAAGAGCACATTCACCAGCAAGCATATCTGACCCACTCCCGTGAGAACGGACTGGAGTTTAATCTGAGCCATTGACTAACGGACTGTACAAATAATCCAAGCACACTGAGTTCACCTTGCAACTTATGGCTGTCAAAAGTTACAAAATAAAAGCTACCTTCATTAGCAACCTACAATTATATTCTACACACGAAGTACTGATTATATGTAATTTTCCCATCTTTTAAGCAAATGTGGTATTAAAATTCTTTTAAAAATGAGAGCACTAAGACTAAAGACAGGGTCATAAACTAGGAAGAGGCACAGGAGTTAGCAAGCCCACTCGTTCATCTACGATGCCAGGGTCTTCACACCACAGCACACCACCCCACCACAGGAAGGATTTTTTAGTCAGACTGAACACCTGCCACAGGACCAGATGAGCAAGAGAGAGAGTGGTATAAGCACAGGGTGGTAGTGACTGGAGCCAATACAGTTGCAGTGACAGAGAGGACAAGAGAACAAGTGATGGAGAGAATAAGGGAGAGGGATAAACCTGGTTTC
Source organism: Mandrillus leucophaeus (assembly GCF_000951045.1). NCBI lineage: Eukaryota > Metazoa > Chordata > Mammalia > Primates > Cercopithecidae > Mandrillus > Mandrillus leucophaeus. The sequence continues at coordinate 1,083,328 of NW_012103932.1, forward strand.
TGTGACTTTAAAGTGATCAGTAGATGGGCACTTTTTCTAATACCACTGTAACTACTTCATAATTTATTTCAATAATCTACCAAGCCCACTCGCTCATCTAAGATGCCAGGGTCTTCATACCACAGCACACCATCCCATCGTAGGAAGGATTTTTTAGTCAGACTGATGAGCTGCCACAGGACCAGCTGAGCAGGAGAGAGTGTCATATAAGCACAGGGTGGTGGTGACTGGAGCTAATGCAGTTGCAGTGACAGACAGGACGAGAGGACAAACAAGAAAAGTGAATATAGAGAATGAGGGAGAGGGATGAACCTGGTTTCTGTGACTTTAAAGTGACCAGTAGATGGGGGTTTTCTCTCCTATCCCTGCAACTACTTCATAATTTATTTCAATATCCAAATATCATCTTCTAATGTGCAAGATCTTGAGAGTATGGGAAGATGTTAAGATATGAAAGAGCATAAATTACCCAGGTCAGAGACCAAGGAGACTAAGTAAAGACCAGATTGAAACAGCAGCTATGGAAATGTTAGGAACCAACTCATGCCACAGAGAAGAACTGAAGAGGATACAGGTGATACTGCTAGCAATAACCTATACCTTTTATCGAGCAACTATAGTTATATATAAAAAACTGCATTTAATCCATAACACAATCTCAGTGAAGCAGCTACTTCCCTGTTTTCACAGAAGACAAAAATGAAGTTCAGAGAGGCCAAGCAACTTGCCCAAGGTCAAAGAGCTGCAAAATGAGGCAAGTACTGGCTACTTTGGTGATACAGTGTTTATTATTTTCTTCCTGACAAATTATGCTTTTAAATTCCTAATCCAGTGACATCTTGAACAGAAACAGACTACAGATAATGGCAATGTAAGTGAAAAAGGGTAAGCAGTCCTCTATATTCCCTTATTTATGAATTCTACATACTAATATAAAAGCCAACCACTTATGTAAAAGTTGCGTGACCTTTACATGAAACTCTTTTAGTACTGGCATATTTTAAAGCAATTCTGGTAAATCCTACTTGAAAGGTAAACTCTTGTCTTTACCTTCTAGATATAATCAGAATACATGTATTTCTCACCACATCTCCTGGCCTTACCCCGGTCCAGGCTGCCTGGATTATAGCCATAGGCCTCCTACTTGGTCTCTCTGCTCCAGCTCTCACCGCCCTACACTCTATTCACAACTCTTCTGAGTTGTGCACTGATCCTTCGAAAACATCAATCACACAATTTTACTCCTTTGCTTAAAACTCACCAACAGTTCCCCAACTTTCCCAGATTCAGCACCTATATACTTAGCACAGTCCGCAAGGTCGTGCGTGATATGGCTCCCCTCTATCGCCAAGGATCCACTAGTTTCCTTGGCACGAGCCACACTGACCTCCTTGCCACTCCCTGCCCACGTCAGGGACTCTGCACTGATGTCCCTCTATGTGGGACACTCTTGCCCCCGCGTTATCCACATGGCTTGCTCCCTTCCCCCTGCCACATCTATGCTCAAATGTCGCCTACTCAACGAGGCCTATCCAGACCACCCTGTCTGAAACTGCATGGCCCATCTGCTCTCCCTGCTTCACTTTATTCCCACAGCACTTACAACTTTCTAAAACACCTCATGATTTACTTAAACATTCAGTTTATTGCCTGGCTGCCCCTACTACAATGCAAGCTCCGTGACAGAAATTCTGTCTGTCCTATACATATTGTCTCCAGGGCCTTACTAAAATGGTAAGATGTGTAGGCCATATTCCACCGACCCACCTATCACCTCTAAGTAATGAGAAGATGGTAAAGAGAATTTTTCTTTTCAAGGCTATGGTCACAGAGAAGGTATACGTATGTCTGGACATCAGTGACAGTATGGCGTGCCTCCATCCTGGGCACTGCTTCACTTCCAGATCTCAGTACAGTACAAAGGCTTGGTACATACTTATTGAATGAATAAGTGAACTAAACATTATGAAAACTTTGCTTTCTCAAGAATATGAGAAAAGAAAAACGGACATAAAGTCTAGGAAAATCATGCAGACTGCCTCTTCCCACCCCACATAAAAAAAAAAAATCACGTAATTTTGTACTGATACTCCTATTAAAACTTTCACCACAAATTTTAATAGAGCACAAATGAAAACAGTGTGTGAGATTACATAAAATCATCAGGGTTGCAAACAATGTTATACGCAAGATCAGTAAGCATAAGAGAGAACTCTAAACCCCTTCATATGATGTACAATTTTGTCCAATCTGACTTCCCTACAAAACCATGACCATATATGAGAAGGTCCCTAGGAATGAACTATTAGGAAATGAACTACTTGTAAATGTCACCAAAAGCAGTTCACAAAATACCAGCCTAACTTTCACATTTCTCATATAACTGTCATAATTTTGTCTCTCTTAAGGAATACCAAAAACCATGGCAGCACTACTTGGCAAAGTAAAGCACTGATAAATGCTTTTATGCCAATCGACAGGAGGAATGTAAAAAAAAATTATTATTCATATCATACATGTATACTTCTAAATATATCATCTTTCACCTCTTTTATGTTTGCATCAATCAGAGAGTTACACATTTAAATAACTTCGACAGTTTTACAACATGGTTCCTCCAATTAGCACTTGATAATTACAATATATCCTAACTTTAGAATGTCAGGTATCTTATACTGCGCTCATTTCCAGTAAGATTACTAATTACCATTCCTGTCATTTTGTCTTGCTGTTTCCACCACGAAAACAACTTTTCAAAAATTTTAGTCTATCAACAAAAATTATGACTCGGTTAAGACCAAAGAAATATTAGTCATAATAAATCTAATCACCTTCCAAAGACAAACAACAGGAAATACCAACAAATTCCAAAAGGTAACAGTATTGGCATTATTCACTTTCTTTGCAAAGTTTCTTAACAATTACTATACCTCCCTTCCGTTATTCTTGAGGAGCTCTGGGGAAACTGCAGAAGGCACTGAATTTGTAACTGGAAGATGCAAAGGAGCCCCAGTTCTGCCTGTGAGACAAAGAAAATCATTTCAACATCCTGAACTTCAGTTTCTTCATCAGTAAAATGAGGAGAGCAACAATACCTATCACTTATTGAGTACTACGTGCCAGTCACAAAATAGCATAATAGCAACGCTAATAATAATGAAAATATAATTTTAACATGATGATACCAAGTGAATGCTAACTCTGTACCAAGCCTTCTTCCAATAACTTTAAAAATGTTGACTCACCTACCTATCACAACAAACTACCCATGGGGTAGATACTGTTATCCCCATTTTACAAACGAAGAAATCAAAGCACAGAGAGACCAGGTAACTTAAATTCACAAAGTCACAGAACTTTTGAGTTGCAAAGCTGGAAATCAAACTCATGCAGTCTAGCTACAGAGTCCACGTACTTCACCAATTTGCTGCAGTGCTTTCTACCTATTTTCTCAATTAATACTTTTAACAACCAACAACATAGATGATATTACAATCCATGTATGACACATGAACAAACTGAGGAACAGATAAATTAAGTAACATACCTAATATTACAACTAATTGGTCAGTTGCAGAGCTGGGATATGCATCAGGCACTTGGACACCAGTCAGATGACACAGTTAAACCACCACCTATAGTATCACCTACCTCCAGATGCTATAAAGGTTTCCAGAGAAGAGTCTGGAAACAGGCCTACAAAGGGCAAATGAATCACAGTGAGGACCAACGGGACAAAGAAAGGAAGAGAAGAAACACAGCAAAGAATATGGGACAGATTAAGCTGCTCTTAACCCATGCAACATCCTAATTCACCAAATCGTGAGGCTCACGTGATAGCCCTCTGGTGTCAGTAATCCTGCCCCAATACAAATTCAGATAAAAGTCATCACACTACCTGCTAGACATGTAGCTGGTACTTGACAGATGTATCAAAATCACCAGAAAATAACTATAACCACTAAATTAAGCAACAGTGAAATACAAAAAATAGATGGGAAAATGCAACTCTTACCATGAAAACCTTATTTAATATTTCTGTCAATTGGGTAAGACAATAAAATGTGTATTCTCAAGTACCTCTAAAATTAATGGCATAAAAACTATTTCATTATCTAAAAAGGCAAAAACAACAAAACCCTGACCTTATTAATCTAAGCAATATTTTCACGGACTCTAATTAATGATAATTTCTTATTTTTGTTTTGCCATACAGACAGAGATCAAAGCTAAATTCCAGATTTAGAAACTGTTGAGAGGTTAACTGCTGTAATTGCTTTCTTTTAAAGGCTCCTGAAATCTATAAGAAGATGTTGCATTCGTTTTTCAGATGCAGTGGTAGAAGCATGACAACACAGGACAGAATAAGAAGCTCACCAAAATTTTCAATCTATCCATACATGTTATAAAACAGAGGGTTTTTTTTTTTTTTTTGCTTATACTGACCATAATAATGCAAATATCAAAAGGCAATCCAGTAGTTACTTAACACTAACGTTGTCCAAAAGAAACATAGAACTTTTATTTTATGGAAAATGCATATACACACATGTAACTTATTTAATCACCATCAATTTTTTTTACCCTATAAATGCAATTTATCCACAGTTTGACTGCTCACCTTATTTAACAAATAGCAACAGTATCAAGCAATTGTATCTTTCCAAGTTAGGTTAACTTTCCAAGCTAACTGAAGCAGAGAAAAACACTGATAAGGCTGTAAAGGTTCTGGGTTATTCGTCAGAAATTGGGCTTTGCAGTCACAGACATATTAATACTGGCCTGGGGGTCTGATGGTGTCAGGAGGACCCCTTGTGGTAAATGTAAATCCCTTCTACAACCTGCATTTCTCAGCTAAAAGTGAAAAATCAACAATATACATTTTAAATTTATCCCTCATGACAGCCTGAAAAAGCTAACCATTACTACAGACTCCATACTCTGTATCACGCCAGGCGCAGTGGCTCACACCTATAATCCCAGCACTTTGGGAGGCCAAGGCAGGTGGTTGACCTGAGATCAGGAGTTCAACACCACCCCAACATGGTGAAACTCCATCTGTACTAAATACAAAAAATCAGCCGGGCGTGGTGGCACATGCTTGTAATCCTAGCTACTTGGGAGGATGAGGCAGGAGAATCGCTTGAACCTGGGAGGTGGAGGTTGCAATGAGCTGAGATTGTCCGGTCTGGGCAACAAGAGCAAAACTCCATCTCAAAAAGGAAAAAAAAAAAAAGTGTATATATGTGGATATATCAGTAGCATCTAGTGTGGATCTATCCCTCATCATATCTATATTCCAAGCAACAGACATAAATAAGCTTTTCTTCTTTCCCAACGGAGCTACACGGTAGTTGGCTTTTTTGGTCAATTTCCCTCCCATATGCTTTTGGTTTTGTCATGCTGGTATGAATGGATGCTATTCCAGCTTACCAAGAGATTTCAGGAGTCACTTTTCTAATTCTATCTAAAAATGTGTATCATTAAGAAATGTTAAAACCAACCTAACACCCATTATAATAGCTGCTACATTTTTTAAAAATAGAAAATAAGGTTTGACAAGGATATGAAGAAATCGAAACCCTTGTGTATTGTTGATGGGAAGGTAAAATGGTACAACTGCTATGGAAAACAACATGGAGGCTCCTAAAAATATTGAAACTAGAACCACCATAAAGATTCAGTAATCCCACTTCTGGGTATAATCCAAGGAATTAAAAGCAGGGTTTGGAAGAGATATTCAAACACCCATATTCATAGTAGCATTATTCACAATAGCCAAAACGTAGAAGTAACCCAGGTGTTTGTCCACAAATGAATAAAAAGTATGTGGTATATAAATTCAATGAAATACTATTCAGCCTTAAAAAGGAAAGAAATTCTAACACATGCTGAACCTTGAGGATATTATGTTAAGTGAAATAAGCCAGTCACAAAAGAATAAATAACATATGATTCCACTTATATAACATACCTAACACAGTCAAACTTACGAAGTAGGTAGTAGAATAGTGGTTTCCAGGAGATGGGGCTGGAAGGAGAGAAGCTGCTTTATGGGCACAGAGTTTCACATTTTCAAGATGAAAAAAATTCTAGAGATCTGTTTCACAAAAATGTAATATACTTAATACTACTGGAACAGTAGAGTTAAAAACTGGTAAATGTCAAATTTCAAATTTTTTAAAATTCATTTTTATCACAATTTTTTAACTTAAAAAATGTTAAAATCATTTTTAAAGAGTAAATCTCATTTATATTTTATAACAAATCTGCAAATATAATTATGTTTACTTTTATAAAAGAGAAAAGCTTTGAGAGCTTAAGAACAAGTCTAAAGTGAGAGAGACAGGAAAAAGAGACAACAACCAATCACTGACTAAGAGCTTAATATTGTTCCAGCCCTGTATAAGGTGGCTTTATGTGTATGTGTTTTAAAATGTGCTCCCCTAATAAACTTGGAAGTAATTACTAATATCATCATTTTCAAGAAAAAGAAAACTGAGGCTCACATACACAAGGACTTGTGACACAATTAGACTGTAAAAGTAAAATGTCAAAGCCACATGCAACTCTGAAGCCCAAATCATCTTCTCCATCATCCTAAATTTAAAGGTCCATTCAGTTTATTTCAAGTATCCTAAAACTCAGACTCAGCCACATAGTATCAGATGTGTGACCCTGGCACTTTTTTTTTTTAACTTTCTCTCTATTACTTAGTTTCTTGTCAGTTAAATAAAGTTTAAAATGGTATGTATTTTTCACAATTATGATAATTAAATATTATAAGCATAAAGGGCTTTGACAGCACCCATAATAAAGGCTCCATGTCACTGTAAGTGCATCATTACTGTCTGCCTCTTCTGTGCATAGGCAATAAATTAAGCAGTAGGGATCCCAAAATAATTGGAACAGAGTCCTATCCCATAAGGAGTTCACAGACCACCAGAAGACAAGCACACAAATCAGAGTACCCAGAAGTCTAACTTCTGGGAGATTGGTCTAACAAACCTCCAATAAATCTTCTCTAAGTTTGAAGGCAGTTTGAGGCTTATAATAGGTTTATTTGTAATACTGAAACACTGTTAACAGCCTACATGCTTGATAGAAGGGGAGTGAATAAATAAACCTCGGAATATCAAAATGAATGACTATTTTTAAATGATGTGTCTGAAAATTTTTCACTGACCCTGGAAAATATTCATTAACAACAACAACAACAATGAAAACGTATCAAAAGAGGCAGCTCCCATTCCTAAATTGCAAAGATCTCAAGAGAAATAGATATTTGAAAACTCCTTTTTCTTCTGTCCTATGTTCCATTGCACCACACTCTTGCTGATCTCTCTTTACTTCTCATTATTTTGGGTTTTTGTAGCTTCTTAAGGCAAAAACATAGATAATTGACTATTTTTTCCTTTTAGTTATATAAGCACTTAAAGTTATAAAGTTCTCTCTTAAGTACTCTTTCAAGCTGCATGATAAAGACCGATGTTATATTTTTACTATTCTGTTTCAAATAACTTTCTAATTTTGAAACATTTTCTAATTTCTCTTTTGATTTTAGACTCATGTATTATTTAGAAAGGTATTTCATTTCTAAGTACTAAGGACTTTACTGGATATTGTTTAATATATTTGCTTTTTACGTTCATTTATTCTTTTGATCAGAAAATACACCTGCATGACATATTTGCTATGAGTTTAACTGGAAAAAAAGAAAATACAGGCCAGGAGCAGTGACTCACATCTGTAATCCCAGCACTTTGAGAGGCTGAGGTGGCGGATCTAGGCCAGAAGTTCAAGACCAGCCTGAGTAACATGGTCAAAGCCCCATCTCTACTAAAAATACAAAAATTAGCAGGGTGTGGTGGCACACACCTGTAACTCCAGCTACTCAGGAGGCTGAGGCACAAAAATTGCTTGAACCCAGAAGGCGAAGGTTGCAGTGAGCCAAGATCGCGCCACTGCACTCCAGCCTGGGCAGCAGCGCGAGACTCTGTCTCAAAAAAAAAGAAAATAAAATACAATTATTAAATACATGGTACAAAATTCAAACGGATATGCAATGAACCATAAACATCACCCCCCACTTCACCCTATTTTCTTTCCATCACATTCTCTCTAGATAGAATCACTGTTCCTAATTGTTTGTGTAATCTTCTAGAGGTGTTCCATGCATATACAAGAACACACATATGCAGACACAGTTTCTTTTGCATTACACCAATATAATGCATTTTACATACTCTTCTATACCTTCTTAAAACTTACTTTAAAATGTATCTTCAGCCTAGGCAACAAGATGAAACCCCATCTCTATAAAAAATACAAAACAATTAGCTGGGCGTGGTGGCGCCTGCCTGTAGTCCCAGCTGTTCAGGAGGCTGAGGTGGGAGGATTGCTTGAGACGGAGGAGGCTGAGGCTGCAGTGAGCCATGATTGTGCCACCGCACACCAGCCTAGGTGACAGAACAAGACCTCATGGTTTTTTTAAAAAATTAAAAAATTGAAAGTATCTTGCTCATTATAGATTTTTTTGCATAAATTTTTGATTGTTAAAAATACTGTAGGCCACGCACAATGACTCATGCCTGTAATCCCAGCACTTTGGGAGGCCAAGGCAGGAGGATCACTTGAGCCCAGGAGTTCGAGACCAGCGTAGGCAACATAGTGAGACCCCATCTCTACAAAAAAATTTTAAAATAGCTGGTTGTGGTGGCACACACCTATAGTGCCAGCCTGGGAGGCCGATGGGGAGGACTGCTTGAGCCCAGAAGGTGGAGGTTGTAACGAGCTGTGATTGGGCCACTGCACGCCAGCCTGGGCAACAGAGTGAGACCTAGTCTCCAAAAAAAAAAAAAAAAAAAAAAAGCTGCATTAAATTATTATTCATCTTAATTACTGAGGTTTTTGGTGACTCTTTAGATAGTATGTCAAGACAAATGCCTCAGCCTAGTCCTGGCACTGTCCAAAGATCCACTTCCACATTCTACTCTTTCCCACTGACCCCATTCTCCTCAATCACATGACTCTCAGGGGTTTGTGGAACTAGAAACGTTTCTGCTCAATGCATGTTAAATATGATCACTCAATTTTTAAAGTTCCACTCTAAGAATAAAGATATTTTCTTTTTTTTTCTTTTCTTGAGATAAAGTCTGTTGTCCAGTTTGGAGTGCAGTAGTGCGATCTCGGCTCACTGCAACCACCACCTCCCAGGTTCAAGCAAATTCTCACGTCTCAGTCTCCCAAGTAGCTGGGATTACAGGCACCCACCACCAAGCCAAGCTTATTTTTGTATTTTTTAGTAGAGATAGGGTTTCACCATGGTGACCAGGCCGGTCTCGAACTACTGACCTCTAGTGATCCGCCTGCCTCAGCCTCCCAAAGTGCTGGGATTACAGACATGAGCCACCATTTCTTTTTTCAAGGACCAGAACTACAGTAAGCAAAACTGTCAAAGTCATATCTATTTTAATTGAAACAATTACAATGTAATTTTTACACTGGACCAGTAAGCTCTTGAATTCATAAAATGTCTGAACTTTAAAGGAAACAAGCCATATAAGAACTTGTTAGCAAAATCAATAAATTATGGATATTTGCATCATGTATGATACAGCAGAAATAATGTATTCATTCACTCTTTTTCTGTCCAAGGATCCTGACTAACAGCAGCAGAAACTAAAATCAGCTGCCTCATCAGGGCACAACAGAAGACAAACGAGATGGGGGTTTGTATATAGCTAACTCACTAAGAGTCCTCCTTCCCCTGCCCTTTTTTTTTTTTTTTTTTTGAGATGGAGTCTTGCTCTGTCGCCTAGGCTAGAGAGCAGTGGCGCCATTTCGGCTCACTGCAACCTCCACCTCCTGGGTTCAAGTGATTCTCCTGTCTTAGCCTCCCAAGTAGCTGGGATTACAGGTGTGTGCCACCACACCCAGCTAATTTTGTATTTTTAGTAGAGATGGGGTTTCGCCATGTTGGCCAGGCTGGTCTTGAACTCCTGACCTCCGGTGATCTGCCCACCTCAGTCTTACAAAGTGCTGGGATTATAGGTGTGAGCCACCCCACATGGTCCCCTGACTTTTTAAAACCAGGATCTCTAACAACAGTAATCAAAAAAAAGAATTGAGATTTCTAAATCCAAGACAGATGCAACAGCTGGCAACAGAAGAGCATTTCCTTTAGAAAAAATAGAAAAACTGCATAAAATATAAAAAATAATCTCTTTGAAGACAGTAAGAACAGGAGGGGCTAAAAAACTTCAAAACCACAGAAGTTCAGCTGATGTTCTGCAGTTACGTTTACCTTTAGTATATATTTACCAATTCTGAGAAGAAGAAGGAGGTGGAGAATCTAGCCTGTGCATTCACAGAAAACTGCTGCCAGAAGACAGAAAAATCAGGCAAGGTTTTGGCAGGCTAAATCCTAGAGCATTAGTCTTCTTACTGTATAAAGGTGTATTAATTGTCAAATATTACTCAGCAATAAAAAGGAATGAAGTACTGATACATGCTACAACATGGATGAACCTTGAAAACATTATGCCAAGTGTTAGAAGCCACAAAAGACCACATACAGCATGATTCCTTTTATACAAAACGTCCAGAATAGGCAAATCTATAAGAAAGTAGATTAGTGGTTTCCTCGGGCTAAAGATAAGGAATAAAGAGTGATTGTTGGTGGGTATGGGGTTTCCTTTTGGGGTGATAGAAATTTCTAAAATTGATGGTGGTGATTGTACTCATTGTATAATATGTGAATTATATGTCAATTAAAAAAAAAAGACACAAAGCCTCTAAAAGGCAGTGAGTAGAGATTTTCAAGTCTTACAAGACAAAGATTAAAGTTCCACACAAGAAGAAGACAAGGAAAAGGAACCAATAAATATAAAATAAATGACCTAGAGCTAAAGGACAAAAAAATACCTTTAACAAATAAAAGCCACCAGTTGGTATTCAGAAACAATAAATTCTAGAAGATCAACCAAGAAAGAAAAAGAAATACAAATAAATAACTAAAATTCCTAAAGGAACTATAAACATTACAGAAATCATAAATCTAACAAATCATTGCTCTAAAATCTTGTTTACAATTATAAGAAATTAAAAATAAACCCTTGGCTTTCCCCCCAAAATCTAATCCTGAAACAGATTTTCCCAAATCAGTAAATAGCATTGGGGTCAGTGTCATGTGCCTGTAGTCCCAGGTACTCAGGAGGCTGAGGCACGAAGATAGCTTAAGGACAGGAGTCTGAGGCTGTCCGCATGCCATGATCACACCTGTGAATAGCCACTGCACTCTAGCATCCTGGGCAACATAAGGAGACTTTGTCTCTAAAAGCTAAAATTAAAAAAAAAAGTTTTTGAAAGTAGCAACTCCATTCTCCCAGCTGCTAATGAAAATACCTTGACATCATCCTTGATTCCTTTTCTTTAGAACACAACCATCCCAACAAGTCTCTTAAAATTTACATCACGCCTCTGCTCAAGATCCTCCAGTGGCTTCCCATCTGACTCAGAACAAATGCACAAGACCTTACAATGGCCCAGAACGCTCTAAGATATCTAAACCACCCATGAGAAATAACACCTCCCCAATGTTTCTGCTACACGGCCTCAAAGTTTTAAACAAGTAATGTTTATCAAGTTATATTCTGCTAAGCCTCTGCTATGATAGTGATGAAATTTTCTGACCATCTGTTATTATAGACTGACTCCTATTTTCTGCATATAAAGTTCACTTCTGAAAACAACTCTCTATTGATCTCTCACAAGATGTTTTCTTTTCTGTAGGGAAAAGAAAGAGAGCTCAAAATGGAGTTAGATATTAGACTGTTACTGTGTTTACATAGAAAAAGAAGACATTAAAAACTCCATTTTGATCTTTCTTTTCCCTACACTTTTCCACCAATTTTTGATAATTACTTGTACTTGCTACCCTCAAGCCAAATGCTGAGTGTCTTGAACAAAATTTCACCTTTTCTTAGCAACAATAACCATCCCCTTTCCCAACGTTTTATAGTTTTAATTTGCTCAATGTTTAAAATAAGTTACCTGTAAGAATGGAAATTCTTGTTTCCTGGAGTTAAGACACAATTTTATTCAAATGCAGTTTCTCAACTTACAGTGTGACCTTCAACAAGGCATTCTCATCTCTGTAAGTACTATTTGTAGAAAGGGCATAAACTACATACAAGGACTTTTCTAAGAGTAAAACATCAGGCATTTACGTGACAGCCTGTAAAACTTGACAATTCCTATAAGGGAACTATGCAGAGATACCTGTCCAGCATCATTTATTTACTTAGCCAACTTCTACAGAACCATGAATCTGAGTTATTCAAATAGTAGGGGGGTACAATTACCTTGCACCTCTTTTCCACCACCACACAACCCCAACACTGACCTACTGAAGTATGCTAGTCCCTTGATACCAGTCAGTAGAGGAAGAATAAGAAGAATTTTCCCCAAGACGAACTTGTGGTGCAGAAAGAAGAAAGTAGAGGGAAGCAGGGTATCACATCTGAAACCAACCCAACCCCTGGGATTCCAAATTACTTAAAATGATATGTGCTTTTTCTAATATGAGGTGTGCTTCTGCCATTTGCAACCCAAAATTTCTTGACTAATAAAATCCATAAACTGAGTCCTACAAACTAGCAACGTTCCCAATCACCCAAAAACCACCGTAAAAGGATTATTCTTCCATTAATTCTGCTAAGAATTATTTAGTGAGCACCTACTACATGCCAAACATTGTTCTAGATATCATAAATACATCAATGTGTGTCAAAGACAGGGATATATGCATGTAAAATGTGCTGATAAACATTTAACAACCAGCTCTGTAGGGACTGAAAGGGAGAAGCCCCAATTTGTGGTATCTGCTGATTTCTGTATATCTCTTGGTATACATGTGCACATATTTCTGTTTCATATGCACATGGGAATGGAACCACTAGATCACAGAATGTGGACATGTTTAATGTTTAGTAGGTACTGACAAACTATTGCCCAAAGTAGGTGTACAAATCCATGCTCCCATCAATAGTGTATGAGAGTTCCCATTGCTCTCTAATAGTCAAAAGCAAAAGTGAAACAAACAGACTTGAACTCCTGGGCTCAGCTGATCCACTTTCCTCAGCTTCCTGAACAGCTGAGACTATGGGTGTACGCCACCACACTAAGCTAATTTTTTAAAAAAAATTTGTAGAGATGAGTTCTTGCTTTGTTGCCCAGGCTGATCTTAAACTCCTGGCTTCAAGTGATCCTCCTGCATCAGCCTCCAAAAGTACGGGGATTACAGGTGTGAGCCATCAGTAACTGCTAAAGACACTGGAGGGAAGAATCATGACACCATCTGAACTAATGATTAATTTTACTGTCCCAAAAAGGAGGATGTGAAGCCAACAGCAAGTATTACTATCCCCTAAAACTGAACCTCGGTCTAACTGAACCTCTAAAAGCCAGCTACCAAGAAACTGTGATTATATTTCTTAAAAAGTTCTTATCTGTTAGGGATATATACTGAACTCACATGGGTAAAATTACATGATTATATGATGTCTACGATTAGTTTTAAAATACTCGCAGCAAAAAGAAAAGTCTGGAACAGGCAACAGAATGTTACAACTGGGGCTCATTATCCTACTCTCTTTTATAAATATTTTTTAATTTCCACAATAAAATGATTAAAACATAAAAAATAAAACTGAAGGAAAATCCACCACACAAATCCATTTTTCTAATAGCCAATTTGTGTAAAGAATCAGTACTGCAATTACAACATTAACAAGTGACACATGATGTTAAGTAAGTTGTCAATCAGAGGTTAAAAGTATTATCACAATAGTTAAATGTGTATAGCTAATTAGAACTGAGAGCATTAAAGAAAGGTGGAGATAAGAACAACTTTTCAACAACATATAAATGTTTATTTTATATCTATTAGTCAAACTGTCCATAAATGACAGAACCAAACAGAAGGAAAAAAGCTACTTTATACCCATGAAACATCCCAGGGCCCCAGAGCATATTACAGCAGGAACTACTGTGGAAAGGAAAAAATGACTCATATTAACAACTCAAGAAGGAATCAAGAATCAGGATTACAATTTACTGAAAGCAAGCACCCCAGGTCCAGAGGTAAGCACCTATGCCTCAGAGTGACTTTCCTGACAGATTCTTACAGAGCACAAATAACACCTAGGCTGAGATGTATCCATGGTTCTCTGGCCTCAGGACCCATCAACTGCAGACAGGTCCTCCCAGAAGAAAGTTATTAAGACCTCGCCTGATTATAAACGGGTTTATCCTATACTAGAGACAAGGGAGGACTGGGAGGGGTTCAAAGCTGAATCCAATGCCAAAATGGCTTGCAAAGACCTCTATCTGAGATTCACTCTATTATTTGAAACCAACAAAATGAAAGGTTTTTCCTAATGTGCTGTTCATGTTACCTTAATGCTCAGTACGTCCTCATCTTTTTTTTTTTTTGAGAAGGAGTCTCGCTCTATTGCTCAAGCTGAAGTGCAGTGGTGTGATCTCGGTTCACTAAAAGCTCTGCCTCCCGGATTCACCCCATTCTCCTGCCTCAGCCTCCCGAGTAGCTGGGACTACAGGTGTCCACCACCATGCCTGGCTAATTTTTTGTATTTTTAGTAGAGACAGGGTTTCACCGTGTTAGCCAGGATGGACTCAATCTCCTGACTTTGTGATCTGCCTGTCTCGGCCCTCCCAAAGTGCTGGGATTACAGGCGTGAGCCACCGCACCTGACCTGTCCTCAGCTTTTAAGAGTAGATCAGAGCCTAGGCAACCAAGTGAAACCCCATCTCTTCAAAAAGAAAATTTTTAAAAATCAGCCAGGCATGGTGGCACGCACCTGTAGTCCTGGTTACTCAGGAGGCTGAGACAGGAGGATTGCTTGGCTACAAGTGAGCTATGATAGTGCTACTGCCCTCTAGCCTGAGCTAGAGTAAAACTCTGGTCTCTAAAATTAAAAAAAATTAAGTAGGTCAGAACCTTATAGTTTTGTGAATTCAATCTTTTTAACTAATAAAATCAATTGTGGGAAAATGAGAAGCAGGATCAATTTTTATACATCTTTATCACCTAAAGAGGTCAAGAGAAGACAAACATGTACTGTATACATAAATCAACATCATCCTAAATTCTCAGCAATGTCTTGAGCACTCACGAAGTCTACAACGAAGTATAAGGTAAAACAGAGGAAGAGGCGCCACTATAATAAAAGACACCTCAACTAAAAGCAAAAAGAACAACTTGTTGGGCCCATTTTCTACTCAGGATGCAAATGTAGGGGCCTTCCTGATGCACTGCACCCGACCAATGCTGTTATGTTTCAGGGGCATCTTTAGTTGACCTAAAAAAAAAAAAGAGATCAGATCTTGATCTATCTCAGAAACAATCTGTAACCAATTCAAAAACTGGATCTCCTTAACCTTCACACCTCCACCAGCAAATTAAAGAGCCATCTCCGAATGTGTCACAGCACACATCACATCAGACACTTTGGTTGCTATGATTTTTAAGCATGGCAAAGTTACAACTACATAAAATTTTAAACTTAAGTCCCACAACAGTTTTAAATATAAAAATTACCATTATCTGCAGCTCATCAGTCCAACAGGACAAAGATATTCTACAGAACAACATCTTTTTTTTTTAACTTTCTAGGAAGATAACCTTTTAGAGAAAAATACTGCTTTCAGTTAATTACATAAAGCTATTATAATGACTACTGTTCTTTTGGGATATGGCCTTTCCATGCATCCTAATAGTTAATAGTTTATTCACAAACAGGAAAACTACACATCAAAAACAGATGTAAAGATAACTAACAGCAACAACTAAAAGCATTTGATTTCTGATCCTAGACAAATAAGATTTATATTAATGTAATACGGAAACATGGATCTCCTGTTGTACAGGTGTCATTAAAATATACATCTAATTTGCATATTTTAAAGACCATCCATTTTTTAAAATAAGTGATGGAGGGCAAGAAACCACAAAATATACGTTAAAGAATTTAAATTTTCTTTTTATAATCATTATTGCGTACTTTTATACTTACTTCCTGGGGAAATTATAATTTACTTCAGCTGTGGTTTTAAGTATTTCCACACCTGATTTTCTGAAAATAAAGTTATGCCATGAATTTGTCTATATAAAATGGACTTACATATGAGAGAATGAAAGTTTATTTTTATGCTCTAAGTATATATAAAGCCCGGACATAATTACAGGTGGCTTAAAGTACACTCTAAATGGCACCCCTGAATTACTACCTAAGAACCACCTTGGACTACAGGAATGTGCTAGTATGTACCTCCCAAGTTTAAGGAAATCAAATGTCATCTTTAAGTAAAAAATAAAAATATAAAAAACACCAAAAAACAGAAATCTGATTTAATCTAACAAAAATTGGAAAGAAAACGAAAATACTGGCATTACTACATACAGGGTTTCATGTAACCACATATTCCTAGTCCCAAAATATATCAAATACATTTACATATTTTTAATGTGACCACAAAAACACAAGACAATTTACTACAATGTAATCTTTCCATATAAGATATGATTCAGTGGGACATAGTGGCAGGGCTGCACATCTGTAGTCCCAGCTACTTGGGAAGCTGAGGCAGGAGGATCACCAGAGTCCAGGAGTTCCAGTCCAGCCCAGGCAACAAAGCAACACCCCATCTCTTACAAACAAAACAAAAAGAACATGACCGAAATTATTTCTTCTGCTGAAAACTATACTCAGTACAATCTTGTTTTTTGTATCCTCAAACTTAATTGATCTCTACATTATTCTAACAGTTATCTAAGAAGACAACACAACCTCCTCTTCACATCTAACACAATTCACAGCACTAAATCTAGAGTATCTTTGTCTCCCCTCATGCAAAGAGAGACGATGCAAATAGAAGGCACCCATCACTAAGTCCACTAGTGTAGGGCTGTCCTGTTCCCTGTGCTTTCATTCTATGTCCTGACCAAATATCAGAGTCCTTTGACCACTCTGTGACCCAGCCACGTACAGGTTTTCCCTAGCAGGCTTGAACTCAGTATGGAGCCTTGAACATTCCCAGGCATTGATAAAGGTATCTAAGTTGCTGCACAAAACACTGAAAGAAACCAGCCCTGGACCTGAGACAAATTCCTCAAACTCTCATAAAAACTCCACACATTAATCCCCTTGCTGCATACACATCTAGAGAGAGCACCGCCCCACTCCTTTTTGCTGTGTGTCATGAGGATTGTCGCAATCCTCCGTAAGTTTCCCCAATAAATGCTCTAGACTGATCACCCTGGTGTTTAGTACTTCTTTATTTGGAATCCCAACCAGCCCCATCTCAGGATAGTCTGGAGCACTCCCTTGTGGGAAGTGCCCTACCACTGCTTTGGGGGCAACTCCAGCCTCAGCTCAGTGGTACAAAACAAAGAGCTTCAGCTGAGGAAACAACTCTGCGCCACCCCTTGGGTAAATGTCTGGGAGCAGCCACAGTATGTCCTAAAATAAAAACAGCCATCATGATTACTGTACAAATGCCATGCAAACATTTGACCAAGCTTTGTTATCCTCTTCTTCTCAATAAAATCCACTTATAAACTGACTCTGTTTTCATAATCAAAATATTTTAGCTAGGTGCAGTGGTGCATGCCTGTAACGTCAACTACTCAGGAGGCTAAGGCAGGAGGATCGCTTGAGCCCAGGAGTTCAAATCCAGCCTAAGCAATATAGTAAGACCCCATTCTCAGTACTTTTTTTAAAAAAAGAATATTTTTGCATAAAAAGTCACACCCTGCTTTCCTTCCCTCTTCCATCTTCTTACGTGAATAAAAAGTAGGGTTGGGGAAGAAAAGGAAAGGGCTAGGGGCAAACAAAGGATACATCTTCTTCAACAGTCTGAACAATCTTCCAGATGTATGCACAGTAAACTTTATTGTGTAATGAATAAAAGTATATCCTAACCTTTAAATCCAAAGACTTATTCTAAACATTTAAAGCCAGATTCGAAAAAAGCTATACATTTTTAAATGTTTACTAATTCAAAATTTTTCATTCAGGAAATTGCAGAAGAATGACAAGCATACATAAGTGATCCAAGTTTTCCGAAATCTATCACTGCTATTGATATGTGTACTATACAAGTTCAGCTCTATATACTGCAAGTTCAGCTCTAACAATGATCAAGTCTCATCTGCCCCCACTCCATCAAAAGATGACAGATTTAGGATCCAGTTTCCACACAAGTCCAACAGGTAGCCTTCATCAACCCCACAGGTCCAGAATAAAATTATCATTTGGGGTTGCACAAATCTTCCCCAGTCAAATCTTACATACCATTCTGGCCATGTGGCCTAGAAGTCACACCTAGTCCCTCATTCTAGGTCATGTTGTCACCTATGTCATACATATACCCAAACACCATTATTCTACCAGGATTTTTTAATTTCAAAGCTGTTGTCACTAGGAGATAAAAACTAGGTAGTATGTACACATTTATTCACTTTATGGTGAATCACTTTGTAAAAGTTTTATATAATGAAAAATTATTTTGATATTTGTCCTACTCTGGCATTAACTATTTATTAGTGATAATCTCGATGTCACAAATTAAGAAAGAAAGATATCTTTTAAAGGGGAGAGACTGAGTTACTAAAATTTACACCAAAAACTAGGGGAGGTGCCAAAAACAACTCCAAATCACCAAGCAATAATCTGAAAGATGAGTGGGGAAAAATAACAAGAGAACAGAGTAGAGCATGGGGCCTGGGCCACTGAAGGCACTCAAATGTGTCCTGAATGAAAGAATAAATCCACTTACTTTTCTTCTATTCACATTTACTCATCACTAGCTCCAGCTACACTTACTGTTCACACTGACATATCCTAACATATCCCTGATAGGATGGGCAAGTAAAAAACACAGACTTTTGCTTGAAGAAGTTGGGATTAACAGTTATGTTCATGATGAACAATACAACATCCTATATACCAGGAAAGAAATGCTACTTTGCATTTGGGAGGCCGAGGCAGGTGGATCACCTGAGGTCAGGAGTTTGAGACCAGCCTGGCCAAAATAGTGAAACAAAAAAATTGGCCAGGTGTGGATGGCACTACCTGGGAGACTCAGGCAGGAGACTCAGGCAGGCCTGAACCTGGGAGGCAGAGCTTGCAGTGAGATGAGATAGCACCACTGCACGCCAGTCTGGGTGACACAGCGAGATTCTGTCTCAAAAAAAAAAAAAAAAAAAGACTAAAGAGTCATGACTATATATTACAAGTGATTTCAGATAGGATCCTGTATCAAGGTAAAGAACTGCTATAAGGGACATTACTTGCCAAAATATGACCATGGTCTACAGCCATGCCACCCAATCTCAAAAGCTAAGCAGTGTGGGGTCTGGTTAGTAGTTATTGGAATTGGGAGGCTGCCTGAAAACACTAGGTGCTGTAGGCTTAAAATAAAATTGTTTAATATGAACATAGCCAGGTACAGTGGCTCATGCCTGTAATCCCAGCAGTTTGGGAGGAGAAGGCAGGCAGATCACCTGAGGTCAGGAGTTCAAGACAAGGCTGGACAACATGGTAAAACCCCACCTCTACTAAAAATACAAAAATTAGCCAGGCATGTTGGTGAGTACCTATAATTCCAGCCACTTGGGAGGCTGAGGCAGGAGAGTTGCTTGAACCCAGGAGGCAGTGGTTGCAGTGAGCTGAGACCACACCATTGCATTCCAGCCTGGGCAACAAGAGCGAAACTCCATCTCAAAAAAAATTTTTTTAATAAAAAAAAAATAAATTCAACATGTATAATACAACAATCACACACATAAATTCAAGTGAAATGAACATAACATGAACAGCTATCCTAAGTTCATGCAATGACAAGTGAACCATGAATGACTGCCACCTGGGCTACACCAACTGGAACTGTCACCAATTCTAAAAAGCATACCAGCACACTTTTAAGCCTTCAAAACCAAGGTTAAGTTAATGAAGGCATTCCCAGAGAAAAACACAAGGACGGAGTGAGACAGTAAAATACAAAAAGCAGAACAATCAGTAATCTCCCTCCTGTTCCCAAACACCAATTGTCAAAGAAGCTACCAGTAGATACTGTGTGATCAACACATAAATAGTACTCTGCAGAGGCTGTAATAAACAGGTCTCATCTTCTGCAGACAGCAAGGCACGCCTCAAGACACAGAAGAGCATATGCATTAAATAAACAAAAAACAATTCAAGGAAGTCCTACTGTAATGCACCTCATTCTATCACTGATTCTGTTAGTGCCACACATTATAGCATATCCTGAAGATCATAAAATGATGAGCTCATCATTTAAAATAAACTGATTTTTAAATGAAAATTAGAACACACAACTTTCTACTTTGATTCCACTCCTACTCAGTGTCGTGGCTTTTTAATCAAGAGTTTATTGGGGGAAAAAATGCTAACTGGCCGCTCCACAGGACATCAACAAGTACCACAAAGTAGTAATGAGCAACTTTTTTTTTTTTTTTTTTTTTTTGAAGACAGGGTCCCACTTTTGTCCCCTAGGCTGAGGTGCTGCGGCATGATCTCAGCTCAATGCCGCCTTGACCCCTCAGGCTCAGGTGATCCTCCCACCTCAGTCTCCCAAATACCCGGGACTACAGGCATGCACCACCATGCCCAGCTAACTTTTGGGTTTTTTTTTTTTTTTTTTTTTTTTTTTTTGGCAAGACAGGGTTTTGCCATGTTAGCCAGGCTAGTCTTGAACTCTTGAGGTCCAGTGATCCACGAGCCCTGGCCTCCCAAAGTGCTGGGATTACAGGTATGAACTACCACCCCAACTTCATGAGTACTTTTAAGAAACTTAATTTATAATTGTAACAAAGCCTTAAGATCAATGAAACTAACTTTTATTATTTACTGCATATATTCTTTTTTTTTTTTTAATTGAGAGAAGGACTTGCTCTGTCGCCCAGGCTGGAGTGCAGTAGGGTGAACATAGCTCACTGCAGCTTGACCACCCCCAGGCTCAAGCAATTCTCCCACCTCAGCCTCCTGAGTACCACAGGCATGTGCCACCACACCTGGCTAATTTTAAAATTTTTGGTAGAGATGAGGTGCTGCCATGTTGTTCAAACTCCTGGGCTCAAGCAATTCTCCCACCTCAGCCTCCCAAAGGGTTGGGAGTACAGGCATGAACCTCTGCACCTAGGCTTACTGTGTACATTCTTAATTCTAGCAGTTTAAAACATAAATGTATCCTATCATTATAGCTTATTAACTATTAACTAAAAGATGGAGCTGAAGAATGCATAGTTTCATCAATATAAGAAATGGCATTTTTATTTATAAAGCTGATAAAACTACTTTTCTCCAGAGTTACAAGAACTTGAGCAACAAATAGTAAAATAACTTTTAAACATCTTTTATTTCTGCTAATTATATGACTTTTATAATATACAGTCTCATACAAAGACAAATATAAAGCCTTTAGGCCACAAAAATATCAGATTACATAAATGAACCAAGGACTCCAAGATTGTGTTTTCAAAAGCAGTGTCTACACTGAAATCTACTTCACTTAAACTCTGGTGATACCTAATCCAGACAAATAGATGTTGATCCAACTGAAAAGAAAATTCAAGCTTTAATGAGTGTGTGTATGTGTGTGTGTGCATATATGTGTGCAAGAGTAGATGGATAATATCTGTTTGCATGTAAGTCAAATTTTTCTTCTCTTTTTAAAGTTTTATTTATTGAGGCATAACTTGCACAGTAAAAACATTAGATGGATGGTGATAAGGACTGGATCTGTTTCCCAGCCAAATCTCATGTTGAAATGTAGTCCCCAGTGTTGGAAGTGGGGCCTGGTAGGAGGTGTTTGGATCATGGGGGCGTATTCCTCATGAATGGCTTAGTGCCATTCCCTTGGTGATAAGTGAGTTCACGTGAGATCTGGTTGTTTAAAAGTGTATGACACCTCCCACTCTCTCTCTTGTTCTCTCTCGCCATGTGATGCATCTGCTCCCACTTCACCTTCCATCATGAGTAAAAGCTCTCCGATGCCTCCCTGGAAGCCGGTGCCATGTTTCCTGTACAGCCTGCAGAACAGTGAGCTGATTAAACCTCTCTTCTTTACAAATAACCCAGTCTTGGGTATTTCTTTATACCAACGCAAGAACAGCCTAATACAAATGGGTCTGTGTAACCACCATCATGCTGAAGACACAGACTACTTCCATCACCCCAAGAAGTGCTCCCATGCTCTTTTGTACTCAATTCTCTCTTCGGCCCCAGGCAACCACTGATTTTATTTCTATTCTTACAGATTTGTCTTTACCAAAATGTTATATAAATGAAATCACAGTCATATGGAGTTCTGTGCTTTCACTTAGTAGACTGCTTTGAAGATTTGCCCATTTTGTTAGGTGCGTCAGCAGTTAGTTCCTTTTTTATTGCTGCACAGGATTCCACTGTATAGGTGTACCAAAATCTGTTTATCCATTTACCAATTGATGGATATTTGAGCTGTCTCCAGTGATTACAAATAAAGCTGTTATAAACGTTCACAGAGAGGTCATTGTAAGAAAATGTTTTCATTTCTATTGAGTAAATATTTAGAAGTAGGACTGCTGGGTTGGGTGACAAGTCTATGTTCAACTTCATAAGAAAGTGCCAAACTAATTTCTTTAGCAATCGTAACATTTTGCACTTCCAACAGCAAAGCAGGAGAGTACTAACTGTCTCACATTCTTGTCATGTGGCACTGTCATCTTCTTTTTGTTTTTTAACATCAGCCATTCTAATAGGGTTGCAATGATATCTCATGTGTTTGTAATTTACATTTCCTAATGACTACTGATGTGGAACATCTTTTTGTGTGCTTTCTCATTCATATGAAATGGATGAAACATCTGTTCAAATCTTTTGGCCACTCTTTCATTGAAATTTTTATTGAGACACCTATCCTTTTTAATCAGACAGTTTATCAAGGAAAAAATGCTACAGTGTTTGTATATTTTGTTAAGCCACTTGGAATTAATGAGTACTGAGTAAAAATCTAAACTGCCTACTTGCCACCCCAACTCACAACACTATGATATGCAAAGATGGATTGAAAGAAAAAAACACTCATCCCCGTCTCTTCCTTTCTCTGAAGGTAAGATCCTACGCAAAGTTGCCTGCCCACATTCAGAATCAGGAAATCAAAATTTTCCCTGTTTTTATAAGTATTTTATGAAACTACACTCTTCCCTCAGTATGAGCCAGCAACACAGATGATTAAGAAATTTGCAAGGCTTTGCAGAAATACCGCATTTTAATACGACTGATACATTTTAAAAGGAAGTACTATACTAGAGGGGAAAGGGTCACTGGCAATTCAGTAGGTGGCACTATTCTTCTCTCTGTTAAATGTATGACTCCCAACTGTGCACTGTGGTTAAGCTTAAGGGCTAAGCTTTACTGTAAGGAAATGGAGAACTTGATATTGCCACAAGGAATCTTGGACTGTTTTCTTAACTTTTCTAAGCCCAGTTTCTCATCTGTAAAATGAGAATAGTAACCAAAACCTTACTGAGTTGCTGTAAAGAATTAAGATTTGAATTAACACAATGACTGACACATGACAGCTATTATGATTTAGGACTATTTCTTTCAGCCACGACTCCTGAATCACAAATGTAAATAAAGATGAGAAAGATGTGCTCTTCACAAAACTGAGTAAAAAGCCAAAGCTTCAGATGGCAAGTCATATCTGTATACAGTGCACCCACTGAATATAAGGGCCTGATCATCCATGAGAAGTCCCATGCATTTACACAAAAAGTACCCTAGAGTTTGCAATCATGAAGACCACTTATGAACCTTATTTCTTAGCATTTTGCCTCAGCATTTCAAACTGAGCAATGCTTCTTTTAGAAAGGAACTAATCTCTTGGTTTTTCAGTATCTCATTATTGATGGCTTAATTTTCTCTATATAGCTATGCCATACAAACGAAAGTTGTGTTTACATGCCTCAATGACATTTTTCCAACTTCTCTGCTTGCCCTCTCCCCAGTTTGGCCAAACACGGAGCAGCTTCTTAAATTTCCTGTTGTCATTCACCTTGTTCTTGCCTGAAAGCTGAAGTGGTACTACAGCATTCATTCCTGCACTGATGAATTGGCTTGGATACCTAGATGCCAAGATTATTAAGTTTTTGTAACCAATGTATAAAGATTTTTCTGTAAATCAATACATAAAATCAACAGCTTAAGGTTATCACTTGAATTCAAGTGTTCCTGATACACCCTATGTTCAGATTTTAGGACATTAATAATTTACCATCAAGGCCGGACACTGGCTCATGTCTATAATCCCAGCACTCTGGGATGCCAAGGCAGGAGGATCGCTTGAGCCCAGGAGTTTGAGATTAGCCTGGGCAGCATAGTGAGCGCCTTCCTCCACAAAAAATTTTAAAAATTAGCCAGGCGCAGTCGTTCACGCCTGTGGTCTCAGGTCCTTGGGAGGTTGAAGCAGGAGGACCATCTGAACCCAGGAGCTCAAGCTTACAGTGAGCTATGAACATGCCATTCACTGTACTACAGCCTGGTTGACAAAATGAGATCTTTATTTCCCAAAAAAATGAAACAAAAAATACATCGGTGTTTAACATTCTGATTATCACAATTCCCATTTAAACTTTTTTAAAGCTTTTCAGGGCAAAGTCAATAAGTTAATAAACACATAATCTAACAAGGTAACACAAAACAGGCTTTTCAAGTCACCAAAAAATAACAGATCACTTCCATCTCCATGTTTTTTTTTTTTTGGCACCATTTTTACTACCTAGAATGACCTTCCTCAACTACAGCTTCTCCTTAATACGCTTCCCCAGGAAGAAATCATCTCCATTCCTCCTCTGTCCTTCCCATCAATTTTTCCAATCAGTATTTTCTACTTACCTGTCTTACCTGTTCTCACCTTATTTTTGCTAGTACCACAGGTTTCTCCACCCTGGTACCATTTATAGCAGGTCTAGAAAGCAACCTCTCTAGACTGAAGCAGGGAAAAGGAGAAGGAAAGCTCCAGGAGGGGTTTGTCTCAGGGGTGAAGACAAAATGAATACACTTGACTGCATGGAAATGAATTGAGAGGCTTTACTTACAGAGCTGTCAGAGTGGGAAATCTTAGCCAGACCTAAGAATATTAAGCAAACTGGCCGGGTGCGGTGGCTCAAGCCTGTAATCCCAGCACTTTGGGAGGCCGAGACAGGCGGATCACGAGGTCAGGAGATCGAGACCATCCTGGCTAACACGGTGAAACCCTGTCTCTACCAAAAAGTACAAAAACTAGCCAGGTGAGGTGACGGGCGCCTGTAGTCCCAGCTACTCGGGAGGCTGAGGCAGGAGAATGGCGTGAACCTGGGAGGCGGAGTTTGCAGTGAGCCGAGATCCGGCCACTGCACTCCAGCCTGGGCGACAGAGTGAGACTCCGTCTCAAAAAAAAAAAAAAAAAAAAAATATTAAGCAAACAAGAGGGACAACTGCAATTTTCAGTCCAAGAAAACAAGAAAAACAAAGCTGAATAAGAAATGTAACCACACTACTTTAATTGGCTCAATACTGAGTTATATTTAAAAGTCAAAATAATTAAAAACGAAAATACGGATCTAAACAAAAACTGTTCTAGAACTACATGAGGAAGATGGGGGAGAGGAAAGACCACGTAAGAGAGAGAAAATCCCTACCTACCATGATAGGAGTTCAGCATATAATGTTTCCTAAAATTAATGGAGCAATGACTAGTACACAAATACTATTAGGAAACAAGGATGTAAATGCTAAAATCAACACCTAAAACAGATTATTTCCATAGCTTCTGGGAAGCAGATGGAAGACCGGACAGGAGCCTGCGGTTTCCTGCATGAATACACCCATCTCCTTTGTATTTAGCTCAAAGCTCACTTTTGCAATGAGGCTTATTAAGACTACCCTATTTAGACCTCAAATTCACTGACACTATGGCATTACTTTTTTCTCATCCCATGTCCCACCTTCCAGTACATCACATGATGTACTTATTTGCCTATTTTTTTTTATTATCTGCTTCCCTACACTATACAGACTCTGTTTGGTCTACTGATACATCTATCTAAAGCAATCAGAACCATGCCAAGCACTTAGTAGAAGCTCAACAAACATTTCCTGAATTGTAAAGTCATAGTTTAAACCAATCCTTTACCAGTATTACCAACTCCCACCGTCCTTCCAATAAACAAGCCTGGAAAAAAATCCATTTCATGATTCAATACAAATATAAGGACAACTTATACCAGACTATATACCTGGACTGCTAGGGGCTAGCACCAGACAAAAACGCCATTAACTAAAAAATTGGTACATTCTAATTTAACTGTCACCAATCTCAGTTGAACCACAACACTCCTAGGCAAGCCTTCTCCATCCCTGCTTGGCTCTCTCCTCTTCTTCACTACCCCTATTTCAAACCTCCTCCACTATCATCAAATCAACCCCAGCACTGCTTTTTCTACTCATTCTTAGGAGATGACTTCAAATCCTACGTTAGAGAAATACAGAAGCATTATAAAAGAACTACCTCAACTGTCCCCACATCACTTGCTACAAACAATGTCTCAATAAATGAGGAAACTGAGGAAAAGAAAAATAAAATGTTTTGACCAAAGTTCCACAGCTAAAAGTGGCAGCACCAAAGTGTGAACTCGGGCTCATCTAACTCTAAAACTAGCCACACAGCAAACCAACATATCACTCATACCTCTTAAAACCCTCACCTTACAGATCAACATGCCACCCCACCTCCTAAAATCCTCAGTGGTTTCAAGTTCAAGGTGGTGGAGTAATGAGTTCTATTCCTGTGAAGACTTCAGTGAAACTGAAGTATTCAAGTTTTTTTTTTTTTTTTTTTTTAAAGGTAAATAAGAGGAAGGGAAGAGCCACCAAAAGATGAGAATTCAACAAATATCTAGCTATTAAAGAGGAGCTACATGCACAGTGATGTGTAAAACAGAGACAAAACTCAAGTGAATCTTGATGAGGCTTTGGGCCTGGCCATGAGGTATTGGTGAGGGCTGATGCTAATAGCCTGGGGTGAAAACAGAGGGTTTAACTGACTAGTTGTGCCCAGGCTAACTCAGCATTTACCCTCAGACCAAAAAAAAAAATTTTTTTTTTAATTTTTAAAAAATCCCAAGGGGCTATTTCTCTAGAAAATAAAGCAAAGGTTTCTGGTATAGGTGTTAACATCCTTACAGTAAAACTCTACTTTATTTTGTTATTTAGGGGCCCACAGACTAAAAGCATTCTGAAGCAAAGTACTTCAGTTCTGAATTCCCATCAAGGGCTAAATCTAACTCAGAAAAGTGGCTAGTCCTGCTTCCCTATACACTTACAGACAATAAAGGATCATCAGACATACAGGGAATACCACCGTCATGAAAAGAAATAAATACCAGAGAAAACAAAGAGAAAAACCGACCTTGAAAGAAAGCTAAGCTGGGAAAGCTCAAGAAAACTTAACATTAAAAATAATAAACTAGTTTTAGAGTTCAACCCATGAGCAGTACCCAGAACACTTGGAGTTGCAGATAAAATGCAAACGTAAAAATCCCAAAATAAAAGTAATAACAAAAACATAAAATACGAGGCAGAACAGGGAGACATGCTGGAATTGGGGGGAAGAGTCAATATTTAGGGCAATACTATCTTTATCTTACAAAGGAATCAAGATATTGACATAAATCAATAAACCAAGCAAAAGAAAGACATTGTTAAAACTACAATAGAAGAATTCTAAAAGAAAAATACACATATAAACTGTTTAACAATAAGTAATGCAGGAAGAGATATGGGGAATAACATAAATAAGCTAAACCTTTATATCCCAAATCAGAAAATCAACAGGTCATTCAAAACAGAGAAGTCACAAATGATAACGTTTAACATACAATACAGTTAGTCATCCATGTCAGTGGGTTCCACATCCAGATTCAACCAACCATGGATCTAAAATATTTGAGGAAAAACAAAACCAATGGTTGCATCTATACTAAGCATGTACTGACGTTTTTCTTGTCATTATCCCCCAAATAATACAGTATAACAACTATTTGCAAAGGATTTACACTGTATTTCACATTATAAGCCATCTAGAGATGATTTAAAGTACAGTTGACCCTTGAACAACATGGATTTGAATGGTGCAGGTCCACGTATAGAGGGATTTTTTTCAATAATAGTTATACTGAGTGTGCCTGCCTCTCCTGCCTCCCCTTCCACCTCTGCCATCGAGAAAGCAAGACCAATCCCTCTTCTTCCTCCTCCTCCTCAGCCTACTCAACATGAAGACAATGAGAATGAAGATCTTTATGACAATCCACTTCCGTTTGATGAATAAGTAATTTTATCTTCCTTATGATTTTAATATTTTTTTCTCTAGTTTATTGTACAAATACAGTATGTAATACATATAACATACAAAACGTGTCAATCGACTGTTTATATTCTCAATAAGGCTTCCAGTCTACCGTACTGATGGCAGCAGAAGCCAATCTGGAGGGGCTGCTGCCAAGACACAGGCTGCAGTAGGGCCAGCAAGAGCTGGGAACAGGTGGGAATCCCAATCCCCTACTGAGCTGGTAGAGGGGAGCCCCGCATTCCCAGGTACAGCTGCAGCCTCCTAGCCTCGGCTCCAGACCTGGGCATCCCTGCGTTCTTAGGGGTCCAGGAAGCCCCCCTGCCCTCACAGGCTCCTGGCCTCTCCCCAGCCCACTCCAGGGCAGAGCAAAGTTGTGGCTGAGCCTGAGTCTATCACAACCTGGCCAAGTGTGAGCACACTCGAGGCAGTGCTGACATACCAGCCCCCTGCCGCCTTGGCCCGCTCCAGACTTTGGGCACCGACAAGCATGGGAGGGAGGCCAAGAGGGAGTTGAGAGTGGCTCAGTGTAGGCCTGCAGGCACACCTCGTTACAAACAGCCTAGGTGCCATGGATGGCATGCTGATGGTGGGAGAAGGCAGAAAGGCTTCTGGGTAGAAAGGGACAGGTCCCCCGTGAAATTCCACCTTCAAGCCAGGGGGCCTTGAAGCCTTGAAGCCTTGAAGCCCAGGGGCCAGGCCACCAGTTCTGGGTGGACTCCGTGGCCTGGAGTAAGAACTTCCAAAGCTTTTTATGGGCCCGCCCACGGCACTTCCTCCCTTCTCAGCCCCTAAAAGCCCCAGACTCAGCCAGACTCACAGAGATGTTAGGACTACCAGCTGCAGGAAGGAGCTACCCACTTTGGGTCCCTTCAACTCACCAGGATGACCTGCCTGTGGAAAGGAGCTACCCACTGCGAGTCTCCTCTCTGCTGAGATCTGGACACTCATTGGGATGACCTGCCTGTGGAAAGGAGCTAGCCACTTCGGGTCTCCTGAGAGCTGTTCTGCTGCTCAGTAAAGCCCCTCTCCACCTTGCTCACCCTCCAGTTTTCCATGTACCTCATTCTTCCTGGACACCGGATAAGAACTCGGGACCTGCCAAACGGAGGAACTGAAAGAGCTATAACACAAACAGCACTGAAACATGGCCTCCTGCTTGCCACGGTGTGAGTAACGAGCAGAAGAGAACCCCCAAGCCAGGGCTATGACATCCTCTTTGGGGCTTTGCAGTTCCTGACATCTCCACTCTTCTGGTGCCACCTTGTTCCCCTCATCCAGATGCAGGTTCCCAAAGCAGAAGCTTAATGCAGGACATCTGGTCCAGCTGTAGCCTTGCACAGAACCAGCACCAGTGCCAGTGCCTGGAGCTGTCCACTCCGCTACAGCAGCCGGGTGTGCAAGGTGGCTGGACCACATGCTCACACACCCACACATCCCTCACAACTCCACACCTGGCTCGCCCTTGGCAGGTGTGGGATCCAGGCTTGTAGTGGGAGCCAAGCACAGCATGCCAAGCCGAGTGGGCGGAACAAGCCCAGTGGGCATGGGCAGTACTCAGGCAGAAGGTGCCACCGGCCAACGTGATTTCTGGCTGGTGAAGCGACACCCCAAGGATCCTGTGACACTATTAGTAGTTAAGTTTTGGGGATTCAAAAGTTATACACAAATTTTCAACTGCAAAGGAGATGGGCACTCCTCACCCCGCACTGTTCAGGGGCAACTGTATATGAGAGGACATGCATAGGTTATATGCAAATATTACACCATTTTATGTAAGAGACAGGCTCCACAGATTTTGGTATCTTGGGGGAATCCCGGAACCATTCCCCACAGATATGGAGGGACCACTACATATTAGGAGGTACCTAATAATATAAATAATAAAAAAAGTATTTTTTTGAGTCAACACTCCCAATCTATCTCAGCTGTGCTCATCTGCCCACATGCTATAAAAGATGCTTTTATTCACAAATACGGGATTTTGCAGAAGGGGCTCAGGGAGGCCTTCCTTTCTGTCCACCACCTTCCCATACCACATTAACCCTGAAGATTATCTCCATATATATCCCAGCAACTCAATTCCTCCCAGACTTTCCTTTGCTTGCCTAGAATTCTGGTTCTAAAACACCTCCTTCCCAAACTTCTGTCTTCCAATGTGTCACTTAAAATCAAGGCAAGGACCAAGAACCAACTCTGCCAAAGCTAGCTGCTTCGGAACCAGACCTGTACTGCAGGAGCTCAAATGGCCCAAGGGACTTATGACGGGGAACTCTGAAATAAGGGACCTATATCTCAGCATTACATCATGAAATTCAATGGACTGGAAGTCAGACTTACACATATGGCCTGACCATCTGTCCAGAATTTGTGGGGGAGGGGGGAATTACAGGAACACTGGCTATTTTCCTGGGTTTACATATTTTCAAGTGATTTTAAAAAGACAAATGAGGATGGGTAGATGTTGTCCTATAGCTAAAAAGTTCCAATAAGGCCAGGAACGGTGGCTTATGCCTATAATCCCAGCACTCTGGAAGGCTGAGGTGGGAGAATCACTTGAAGCCAGGAGTTTGAGAACAGCTTGGGAAACAAAGGAAGACTCATTTCTACAAAAAAATTTTTTGAATTAGCCAGGCATGGTAGCATGTGCCTATATTCCCAGCTACCTGGGAGACTGAAATGGGCGAATCATTTAAGCCCAGGAGTTCAGAAGCTGCAGTGAGCTATGCTCACACCACTGCACTCCAGCTTGGGTGATGGAGCAATACTCTATCTGTAAAGAAAAATTTTTAAAAAAAACACTTTTTTTCTTAAAGTTCCAATGAGCCAATAAGCTGGCTCTTGGGTCACAAAGAACTGGTTTGTCATCTCAGCTCTCTTCAGGCTTTCGTTTTCCAGCACATTACACTAAGAATATAAGTTTTGTATTTCTGCTATGAAACTGTCTTGTGCTATACCAAGAGGAAATATTTTTACAGCTAATGTTGCTGAAAAGTTACATTTGGTATTCTTTCTTTTGTTCAGATCTACTAAGAAAAGAGAACTTATTTTGTGACAAGCATTAAACAGTCCTAATTCAGCATTTAGTGAAAGTTAACTGCCGGTTAAGCAGAGATGAAATAACAAAAACTGCCTTCACACACGGACTCGCACCCAAATAAACAGAGTGCACTGTTATAGGAAGAAAGGTACAATATGGACAGGGGGAGGGAAATAGGAGGACACAAACAGAGGGGCTGTGACCTTCTCACACTGTGACATAATCACATGTGACACAGCACAAGGGACAGAGTAGGCTCCTCTCCCTTAGCCCATGAAGGACAGGGGGACACAGGACCAAGACTTCTAGGCCTTGCAAAGAAATGGAAACTGTATGACATAACTTCCCTTCACTAATACCTAGAAATAGATTTGGGAGAGAAAAGAGAACAAAGAAAGACGTGCACTGACACTCATGTGGAAATTAAAAAATAATCCTAGGTCCGTACTCCAAAAACACCTGTGAAAGTCAAATTCAATACAGCTATAAATTATCATGAATTCTGACTCCATGAAGTCCAAGTTCATGAGATATTTACTGTAACAACATAAAACAAAATGCCCACAAAAGAGAGTTATAAATATTCTATGAACATATCTGTCCTCAATTTACCACCAGCCTTAGAAGAAAGAGCAATCTTTGGAAACAAGACAAAGTAGGATTACCCTCAATTGTATGATTTCTAAACTGTGAAACATGCACCAAGATCTATAAGTTACAAACTGACAAATTACAAGTAATATAATCTCTCTAGAGCTCGGTTTTCTGCTCATTAAAATGAGAAAAATGGCACCAAATAATCATTGCTAACAATTTTGAGTGAACACCTTACGCATATCTCACAGCATCTTCGTTAATAACCCCATAAGGGAGATTCTGTAACAACCCCCTTTGTCAGATTTTTTTTAAAAAAGCTTCCAATAGATTAAATAATTTAAGATCAAGGAGTTAGGAAATACAATACCTAGCTAAACCAATATCTGAATCCAGAACCCATGAGAATAAGATACAGCTATCCCCACTTATCTACAGGGGATACACTCCTAGATCCCCCAGTAGATGCCTGAAACTAGGGACTGTACTTGGTGCTATATATACTATGTTTTTCCTATACATACATACCTACAATAAGGTTTAATTTATAAATTAGGGACTGTAAGAGATTAACAAGAATAATGTAATAAAATAGAACAATTATAACAAAATGCCAGCATCACTACTACCCCTCCATTTGGGGGCCATGATGAAATAAACTAAGGGTTACTTGAACACAAGCACTGTCATTCCTTGACAGCTGACCTAACTGAGATGGCTACTAAGTGACTAACAGGCGCAGCATACACCGTGTGGTGAATATGCTGGACAAAGGGACGATTCACATCCCAGGTGGGACAGGGCAGGACAGATCAGGATGCACGAGATTTCATCAGGCTACGCAGAATGGTGCACAATTTAAAACTTATAAATTGTTTACTTCTGGAATCTTCTAGTTAGTATTTTTGGACTGCAGCTAACATTGGGTAACAAAACTACAAAAAGCAAAACCACACACTTGTGGGAAGGAACTGCTCTACCAGTCAAGAGCACAACACTGTGAAGCCAGAATGAGTCTGAATCCCAGCTTTGCCATTTACTAATTTAGTAATCTCTTTTTCTGAGACAGACTCTTGCTCTGTCACGCGGCCTGGAGTACAGCGGCGCGATCCTGGCTCACTGCAGCCTCAAATTTCTGTGATCCAGGCATGCATCACTACACCTGACAATTTTTGGTTTTTGCTTTTTGTTTTTAGTCTTTTTCAGAGAGACAAGGTCTTGTTGTTACCCAGGCTGGTCTCAAATTTTTTGTTTTTGGAGACAGTCTTGCTCTGGATGGAGTGCAGTGGCGCGATCTCGGCTCACTGTAACCTCCACCTCCTCCTATGGAGGTTCAAGGAATTCTCCTGCCTCAGTCTACCAAGTAGCTGCGATTACAACAGCTGGTGCAACACCATGTCTGGCTAATTTTTGTATGTTTAGCAGAGATGGGGTTTCGCCATGTTGGCCAGGCTGGTCTCGAACTCCTGACCTCAAGTGATCCACTTGCCTCAGACCCTCAAAGTGCTGCAATTACAGGCGTGAAACACCGCACCCAACCACTTGGTCTCAAACTCCTGAACTCAAGCAATCCTCCTGTCTCAGCCTCCCAGAGTGCCGGGATTACAAGCATGAGCCACTGTGTCCGGCCCTAACTTAGTAACCTCTAACCTCACTGTAGTTTGGTTTATGCGAATGTGAAATAGGGAAGAACAGTAAACCTTACTTATAAAGTTATTGTGAGGATTCAATTAGTAATTGTAACTTAGAGTGTTTATAATGTACCAGACACTATTCTAAGCACGTTATTATTAATCATTATTATACTACCTCAGAAAAAAATAAAGTATCTACACATAATAGGCACTAAACGATTTCTATTTCTTCCCTAACCCACTCTGCAAAATCAACTACCTTTTGTTTATTTCCATTGTACGACAAAGAGACACTAAGGCGAAAGAAAAAACAAAACCAAAAATCTCAAGACACAAGTATAGCAAGAGAATTATACTCACAGTTCAGAAGGCCACAATAACTCTGAAGAAATCAAATGACAATTTAAAAAACAATTCTAATTTCTCTTTCCTCTTTCCATTGCAAAGAGAACCTGAAAGACAGGAGATATATATATATATACATAATAATATATTTATATATGAGATACATATAAAACCACCATTATTTCACTAGTTTTTTTCAAGGTTTTATTGTACTGTCCACCTTACAGTCAGCTTCTTCACTGCTTACCATACATACTGTACTGGACCTTGAATGAAGAATAACAAATTTGGAAAAGCCCTGTCTTCAAACCCATATTTTAGTTGAAGGAAATATACATGAAATAACTAAGAACCATTAAAACATCAACGGGCATAATTAATCTGACATAAAGTTAGCTAACAAATTCAGAGGAAGATGGCAAACAGAATATACATATCTATTTCACTTCCACTAAAATTATACAAAAGAGATAGATACAGTTTGGCTGTGTCCCCACTCAAATCTTGAATCGTAGCTCCCATAATTCCCATGTGTTGTGGGAGGGACCTGGTGGGAGGTAACTGAATCATGGGGGCAGGTCTTTCCCACGCTCTTCTCATGATAGCGAGTAAGTCTCACAAGATCTGAGGGTTTTATAAAGGGGAGTTCCCCTGCACACACTCTCTCTTGCCTGCTGCCATGTGTAAGACATGTCTTGCTTCCCCTTCACTTTCTGCCATGATTGTAAGGCCTCCCCAGCCGTGTGGGACTGTGAATTCAATTAAACCTCTTTCCTTTATAAATTACCCAGTCCCAAGTATGTCTTTATTAGCAGTATGAGAACAAACTAATACAGACATATTAAAAAGATAAATTTAAAAAGCAAACCCACGGGCCAGGGAGAAATGAAAGAAAAAGTAACAGAATTTTTGAAGCTACAAGAAAAGCCTCTAACACCGAAGTCAGAAACCAAACAAACAAGAAAACAGAAAAACTTGGAGGAAACAAACTATAAAAGATTGGAAGCACAGCAAATGACTCAGCAGGCCCAATGCAGCCAGACCAAGCCAGCAGCCAAAAACACTAAGAACCAATTCCATTTCCACAGCCATGTCGGGAGAAGGTTCAGAACAGGCAGCACGAAATGCAGACAGAACAAGGGGTAAAGAAGGAGGAGGCAAAAAGGATGGTGGAGGTTGGGTGAAGACTATCTACGATGCAGCTAGTCTCAACACCACACCTTCATGGGACTCCCCAACCATGACAGAAGACTGGGGGCTCTCTGGAAAAGGAGAGCATCCTTAGACAAAAGCCACCCTGCCCAACTGTACAAAACAGAGGTCGATCTAGTCACTGAACACACATTTCAGCTCCTCCACCACCCTCTATGCACTCTCCTGCCAAACTTCAGAGACTCAGGTCTTTACCCTGCAGGAACCTGATAAGTCTAAGAAGAAAGATCTAAAGATATCAACACTGGGGATTTCCCAACAAATGGGCCATCCAGAATATCCTGATGCAAAAGTCAGAGTCAAAAGGCTGAACCCACTTACTAAAGCTTCTGAAGAATTTTTTTGATTCACCACAAGGAAATGAATACCAGACATGTGAGAAAATTCTGTAACACAATAGATAGAGAACACGGGAGGGCGGGGAAGAGGGGAAGGAAAAAAAAGCCACTTGGGGGAAACAACACATTACTCATGTGTTTTAGTGAAGCTGGGGAAAACAGACCTACTGTGCTGCCAGTCGTTTAAAAGTATAGCACATACGATTACGTACAGTACATAACACTTGATAAACAACTATGCTACTGACTTATTTATTTACTGTGCACTTTTAATTATCACTGTAGAGTACACGACTTCTACTTATTTAAAAACAACAACAACAACTGTAAAACGGCTCAGGCAGGTCCTTCGGGAGGTATTCCAGAAGGCACTGTTAACCTAGGAGATGATAGTTCCATATGTGTTATTGCCCCTAAAGACTTTCCAGTGGGACAAGATACGAAGGTGGAAGATATTGATATTGATCATCCTGACCTTGTGTGGGTCTACCCTAATGTGTGTATTTGTGTCTTCATTTTAACAAAAAAGTTTAAAAACGATAAATTAGGCCAGGCACTGTGGCTCACACCTGTAATCCTAGCACTTTGGGAGGCTGAGGTGGGCAGATCACCTGAGGTCAGAAGTTCAAGGCCAGCCTGACCAACATGGAGAAACCCTGTCTCTACCACAAACATAAAATTAGCCAGGCATGGTGACACATGCCTGTAGTCCCTGCTACTCCGGAGGCTGAGGCAGGAGAAGCGCTTGAACCCAGGAGGTGGAGGTTGCAGTGAGCCGAGATCATGCCATTGCACTCCAGCCTGGGCAACAAGAGCAAAACTCCATCTCAAAAACAAACAAACAAATGATAAATTAAAATTTTTTAAAAATACAGAAAAGCTCATAGAATATGGATATAAAGAAAATAGTGGCTAGGTGCAGTGCCTCGCCCCTATAATCCCGGCACTTTGGGAGGCCGAGGCAGGTGGATTGCTTGAGTCTAGAAGTTTGAGACTAGCCTGGGCAACATGGTGAAACCCTATCTCTACAGAAAAAAATAGAAAAAATTAGCTGGGCATGGTGGCACACGCATGCAGTCCCAGCTACTTGGGAGGCTGAGGTGGGAGGATCACTTGAGCCTGGGAAGGGGAGGTTGCAGTGAGCTGAGATAGTGAGCAAGACCCTGTATTAAAAGAAATATATATACATATATAATTGTATTGCCATACAATGTGTCTCTGTTGTAAGCTAAGTATTATTACAAAAGAGTCAAAAGTTTAGAAACATTTAAAAGTTTATAAAGTTACAGTAAGCTACGGTTATTACTAAAGAAAAATATTTTTATAAACAGTGTAGCTGAAGTGTACAGTGTTTATAAAATCTACAGTAGTGTACAGTGATAATCTAGGCCTTCACATTCACTCACCACGCACTCACTGACTCACCCAGAGCAGCTTTCAGTCCTGCAAGCTCCATTCCATTCATGCATGTAAGAGCCCTATAGGAGGCATATTTTTTTAATCTTTTATATCATATCCTTATTGTACCTTTTCTATGTTTAGATACACACATACTTACCACTGTGTTACAACTGCCTACAATATTCAGTACAGTAACATGCTGTACAGTTTTGCAGTCTAGGAGCAATAGGCTATACCTTATAGCCCAGGCATGCAGTAGGCTACCATCTAAATTTGCTGAGTACACTCCATGACGTTTGTACAACAATGAAATCACCTAATGCATTTCCTGTCGTTAAGTAACTCATATATAAAAATCAAAAACAGAATTACAAAATGAAAAAGACAAATCCACAGTGATAGATTTTATTTCATCTATCACTCATGAAATAGCAGTTCAAAG
The DNA here is from genome assembly GCF_000951045.1 of Mandrillus leucophaeus. NCBI lineage: Eukaryota > Metazoa > Chordata > Mammalia > Primates > Cercopithecidae > Mandrillus > Mandrillus leucophaeus. The sequence goes on from NW_012103932.1 coordinate 1,120,804, forward strand.
TCTCTTGTCCATCCTGCTAATGAGTGAACTACCTTTTTCTTGACATGTTACGTATTTTTTATGTAAACTCTGTTAGAACTAAGATTTACCAATATCTTCTCCCACTCTGTAATTTGCCTTTCACTCTCCTAATAATTTTTTGTTTTTGAGATAACGTCTGTAGGCCAGAGTACAGTGGTGTGATCATGCCTCACTGCAGCATCAACCTCCTGGGCTCAAGCAATCCTCCTGCTGTGGCATCCCAAAGTTCTAGGATTACAAAAGCCACGCGAAGCCTAATAATGTCTTTTGAGGAATATGATGTCTTAACTTTAATGTAGCACAATTCATCAATTTTTCTTTTATGGTTGCTTTTTGTGTCCAGAGATGATAAGATGTTATCCATCATTATCCTCTAAAACTATGCTCTCCAACACAGTACCCACTGGCCACGTGCTAAGGAGCACTTGAAACATAACTAGGCCAAACTGAGATGTAAGTGTAAAACACATATTGAATTGCTAAAACTATGGTATCCTCACCCCCCAAAATAAAATATACTAATAATTTTTAAATTACTCGCAAATTAAAATGTCTTTGAGCATTACTGGGTTAAATACAAAATATTATTAATTTATCTGTTTTTCCTGTTTAAATTTGGCTTCTAGAAAAATTTAAAATCACATGTGGCTCACAATATATTTCTATTAAACGCCGTTATACCAGTTTTATTTAATCTTTTCATATCTATAAATCCACTTGAAATGTTTTATTGTGTGAAGCAAATTATTATTTTTCCCTATACGGATACCCAAATGACCCAGCACCATTTACCAAAAAAGTGTCTCTTCCCTGTTGCTCTACAGTGTCAATTTGTCACAGATCAATTGTCACAAAAGAATATACACCGTATAATTCTATTCCTATAAAGTTTAAAACTATACAAAAGTTAATCCTAATGTTTAGAGACACTTAATATGGAGTAAAATTATTTTTTTAATGGAAATGACTGTCACAGAAGATGATGGGAAAGGGAATAAAAGGCTGGCAATCATTTTTTACCTGAATGTGGTTACACACATACATATTTTTTAAACAAAAGTACGCCAGGAACGGTGGCTCACACCTGTAATCCCAGCACTTTGGGAGGCCAAGGCAGGCGGATCACGAGGTCAGGAGATTGAGACTATCCTGGCTAACACGGTGAAACTCCGTCTCTACTGGAAAAAAAAAAAAAAAATTAGCCGGGCGTGGTGGCAGGCGCCTGTAGTCCCGTCTACTCGGGAGGCTGAGGCGAGAGAATGGCTTGAACCCGGGAGGCAGAGCTTGCAGTGAGCGGAGATCGCACCACTGCACTCCAGCCTGGGCAACCGAGGCAGACTCCGTCAAAAAAAAAAAAAAAAAACCCACAGAATGTCCACCCTCCTTTGTAACATTCTCGCTCATGGCAATCCTACAAACTTCCTGGCCCTTGTAAGTTCCCCCATCCAACCTTACTAGGCTTCCTCTGCTTGCCCTTTAAGGACTCTCCTGGGGACCCTATTCTTTGTGTTAAGTATATTCCCTTTGCAGTGCAAAGACAGCCATAGACAATATATAAACAATTTGAATGCATCCCAATAAATACATATTTACAAAAGCAGATTTGGCCCATGTGCTATAGTTTCCTGAGCCCTATAACAGACCACTGATACCAATATGCATGAACCTTAAGGCCTTGCCTCTCCCTCTAATACAGCCTATATATGTTCTTCGTCCTATAAAAATATATACCCCATAACAACGAACACCTTATAATAGCACCTTCTCTTAACTAATTCTTTCCACGAGCTATACTCTGTGCTAAGAGTCTTAGGAGTACTCAGTCCTCAAAACAACCTCTCAAGGAATTATTCCTGTTACACATTTCCAGAAGTTCAGATTTAGAAGGTTATCTAATTTTCCAAAGTCACATAATAATAAAAAGCCAAACTAAGAATCAAATTCAGGTGTCTCACCCCAAAAATCCTGTCCTTAACCATGACGAGTTACCCAATCTAACGCTTTCACCTCACTGATCTCTCACCCCTAAAATCCCTGCTCTCCAATCCCATGGCCATCCATTTAGTTCAAGTTATGGTGTTGCAAAAACAAAAGCAAAACAAAACCTCCTAACTGATCTACTTTCTTTATTATAGTGCCCCCTTCAATTCAGCTTCTTCACCAGTACCTACCTGAGTGACATTTCCTAAAACAAATTATGTGAACCACTCAAAAGTCTTCAATAGCTCTCATTACTTTCAGGGATATTAGAAATTCTTTGCTTTGCAAAGCAATTTTCCAACTGTGTTCCCTATTCTGCTGACATTTATCTGGGGCATCAAAGCATACCTTCTAAGCCTTTACCTTTTCCTCCTCGCAATATTTCTCACCATCCCATTCCAACTAGAATATTCCAGGGGGAACAGGGAAGAGGAGAACTTGACGGGGGTTGGGGGTTAGGGGGTTAAGAGCAAGAAGGAGAGAGAAAGAACAGAACCAAACCACTAGCTTCCTATCTCATTTTCCATCACTTGCTCATTCCCTTTCTATGGTAGGGTCATCCTGAAAAACCTCAACTTCCCTTAATGTGCCATGCTATTTCTTACAGATAAGCCTTTTCTTATGCCAGTCCTTCTGCCTGCAAGGTTCTTCCCTTCCCCGACCCAGCTTACTCCTAATCATCCTTCAAAGTTCAGTTCAAGTGTAACCAAAAACCTGCCTTCCATGGCCCTATTCCCACCCAAGATTGATGTGGATGCACTACCCTACGCATGAATGTTTCTACCACAGGATTCAGTCCACTGAATCATAATCAATAATTTACCTGTTTTTTAAGAGACAGCGTCTCGCTCTATCTTTCAGGCTGGAGCGCAGTGAGGAGAGCCTAGCTCACTGTAACCTCAGACACCTGAGCTCAAGCAATCCTCCCACCTGAGCCTCCCTCAGCCACACCATCACGCCCAGCTAATTTTTTTTTTTTTCCTGCAAAATAGGGTCTCACTCTCATCTAGGCTGGATTGCAGCGGTGCAATCATAGCTCACTGCAGCCTCAACCTCCGAGGCTCATGTGATCCTCCTCCATCAGTCTCCCAAGCAGTTGGGACCACAGGTGGGCACCACCCTCCGCCCCAGTTAATTATTATTATTTTTTTTTCTGGTAGAGACGGGAGTCTTGCTATATTGCCCGGGCTGGTCTCAAACTCCTGGACTCAAGCGATCCACCCGCCTCGGCCTCTCCCCGCCTCCCAAAGTGCTAGGATCCCACAGGCATGTGCCACTGAGACTATTTCTCATTTAACTATCACTTTTCAGAACCATGTATAATGCTAGCAACAGTATATGCAAATACAAAAGTTTTTTCATTTATTAATGTACAGAGATCTACTATACATTCCTGGCATCATTTCAGGAAAAAAAAAATTCAAAACCACTCAGACCTTGCTTGCCCTTTAATGAGTTTCAACTACATATTCTTTACTCCCAAGAAAACAAGTATTTATCCTATATCCTCTTTCTCTCCAAAAGACAGAATGTTCACCAATGGCTTTACAAAATTTTGATGGTCCTGCTATCATGAATGGATATGGAACCTAAAACCTAATAATCCTTTTTTGACATTGCATGCACCGTGTAATATGAAGAGTGTCGGCCTGGGCATTAGGAAACCTGATTTCTACTGTTTAGGAAAAAACACTATTACTATTAACAAAATCCAAACTCTTTATTATGACCCTTACTGGTCAAGCCAAGTCTAACTCTCTAGTCTAATGTCTCTCAGCACTGCCTCCTATGAATTCTACGCTCTGGCAAAACTAAACTATTGTCAGTTTACAGAGCAACTTGTACTTTCTCTCACATCTCTATGCCATCTGCTGCTCCTTCTACATAGATCTCTTCCCATGGCTAAACTGGATGTACATGTGGTGGGAGCTGCTTTGTCTCCCCCCAGATTAGATGCCCCTCTCCTGCACTCCACAGCATTTCTTCACTCAATATAGGTTATTAAGTGACAGACACAAGCCATGCATTGCACAAGGTACTGGACACACACGGTACCAGCGACATGACCACTACCCCAAAGGAATCTTGTGGTGAAGCTTACTAGAATGGACATTAAAATTTTGCCTTTTTTGTCAGTCTCTTCCTCCTCCAAGTAAACAACACTATTCTAGGCCAGGCATGGTGGCTCACACCTGTAATTCCAGCACTTTTGGAGGCTGGAGCAGGTGGATCACCTGAGGTCAGGAGTTCAAGACCAGTCTGGCCAACATGGCAAAACCCTGTCTCTACTAAAACTACAAAAATTAGCCAGGCATGGTGGCACACACCTATAATCCCAGCTACTCGGGAGGCTGAGACAGGAGAATCACTTGAATCCAGCAGGCGGGGGTTTCAGTGAGCCAAGAACACGCCATTGAACTCCAGCCTGTGTGACAGAGCAAGACTCCATCTCAAAAAGAAAAAGATTCTTGGGACAGTGACAATCTCTTTCAGCTCTGCAGCCTCAGGATCTACACACCAGGTAAAAAACTTAAGCACTATTAATTAAAACCAAAGTAAAGGTCTAAAAAGCTCCAGTTGGTTGCAGTTGGAAGCATTTCTTCTTTCCATGCACTCTGCCTTTCCTGCCTCCTTTCTATCAGGAGTGTAAATCTAAAAAACATCACTTGTTGAATTACTCTGATATTCTTGGAGTGGCTTTCTTCTCTTCATTAAATGCAAAGACAAACCATCCCAGTTACTCCCCACATCTGGTTTTTGTTCACCATTGTATACCCAACAGTATGCACCATTATCTAAAACAGCATCTAGAGCACATGATTATCGATAAACATTTATATGATGCATGAATGACTTAATGAATAAATGAATGGATACACTAGCACTGAGTACCTTAGTCACATTCTGATAATCGCTTTTTGCTTTATGTTTTATTCTATGTAGTTTAAGGAGAATTTAAGCAAGTTACAAGCCTCCATTCTATCAACAATAGGCTTACTGCCCACTTGCTGTTTTAGCAACAGGCAACTTAATGCATGTTCAAGCCTAACTCTCCTCAATCCTAACTCTCCTTATTCCATGATTTAATCCATCTTTACTAAGAATAGAAATCTATTTGTAACTATGAAACTGATAAAATATAAGCATAAAAATTGGAACTAGTTCAAATAGAGTATAAAGTAGCTATTTCTCAAATTATAAAATTAAAAGTCTTAAATTCTTTTTCTCCAGATGAATAAAGAAAAATTAAAGTTGGCTTATTATACAATGATATACATGTTTATCTTCACATTCTCAACTCTGAAGATATTTTAAGATGGATATTCCCTACCCTTTGTGCATGAATGACTGTATTTTAAGATAGGTATAAATAGATGCTTGGGCTGCTCTGAACCCTGTTCCCTTTCTGACCTGCAAACCAAAATTTTCCATACCACACTAAATCTGTGCTTCATTATCACGTAGAATATTTCCTTTCACCACCTAGCTTTCAAAGTTCTCATTTCAATGCACAATCCAACTTGGCCAGCCTTCTATCATTCATTTCTCACTACCGCCAAATAACAATCCTGATCATAACAATAGCAGCTTCCTGTGTGTGGAGTGTCTATGTTAGCTCATTACTCCTCACAGCCCTAACTGGTTGCTGTTAATTGTTTTCCACTTTACATACAAGGAAAGAGACTTAAAGAAGTTACTAAGTTTTCCAGGGTCACACAGCAAAGGAGGGAGAGATCAGGGATTCAAACGCTGGTTTATCAGCCCTCAAAATCATGCTGCTATTCTTGCTTCCTAAATTAACCACATAATATTGTTAAAACAATAAGCATGATCTGGGCTTTCCAAAGCAAGCATGACAGAAAGTTCTTACCACAGCTAAGTAATGTTCAATATGACATATTGACAAATTATAAGTTATCTGGCTGGAATTAAACAAGTAGGATGAGCCCCTGGAAAAGAAAATGTCTGTTTGACGCTAAGTGCTAAACAAGGCTCAAACCCAGTATTTCTTTCTTTGTTTTTCGTTTTGTTTTGTTTCGTTTTGTTTGTTTTTGAGACAGAGTCTCTCTCTGTTACCCAGGCTGGAAGGCAGCGGTGCAATTTCAGCTCACTGCAACCTCCACCTCCCAGGTTCAAGCAATCCTCCTGCCTCAGCCTCCCGAGTGGCTAGGATTACAGGGGCCTGCCACCACGCCCAGCTAATTTTGTATTTTTAGGAGAGACAGGGTTTCACCATGTTGGCCAGGCTGGTCTCCAACTCCTGACTTCGTGATCTGCCCGCCTCGGCCTCCCAAAGTGCTGGGATTACAGACGTAAGCCACCATGCCCGGCCTAAACCCAACATTTCTTAAGCTATATCCTAACAATTTAACTCATCTATGAAGCTCCCCAATGTTCAAAATACACAACCACTTTATACCAATCTTCCCTTCTTCTAAACTCAGTCTGTCAACAGTTTCTGCACTTAACACAAGCTGCAACCAATATTCTGAAAGAACACAGGCCAGAAGTAACCTTCTGAAAAACCAAAATGTATCAAGAATGTGAATATGTTATGAAAATCACCCGAGCAAACAAAAGCTTCTTTTATGCTTCAAAATAATTTTCTAGCCAAAAGTATTCTAATACTAGACTGGCACTGCTCAAAGGTGGGAATACTGTGTCTCATTCACTATCTCTGCACTGGTGTTTAGTAGAGCGTTTGCCATCTAATTGGTACTAAGCTACTGACTAAACCAATACCCTAAAAGAAAAGAGGCTGTAAAATTACTGAATTTTGAAAAACCAGTATTAACAGTAATAACTTGCCCATTTTGGATGCATAGCAAATGACGAATATAAACTGTTTTACAGTTTTCAGATCAATATAAATCAGGGAATGATGAAGATTAGCCCTTAAATTCCCACAGCAGAAATAACTACATTGTTACGAACTGTACTTATGAACATCAAGTTGATCCTGCCCTAAAAAACAAATCAGTTTTAATTATTTATATGACTAGCCAAGCACTAAGAACTATATATCACATTTACAAAAGAATTACAATTTACAATAATCTCTACTTAACAGATGAGAAAAAACAGATTTAGAGAGGTTAAGGAGCTTGGTCATCATCATACAGGGAGCAAAGATCAGATATGAATGCAAAGAAAAAATCTGTCTATAGCTTGTGCTCTTCACCACTGTTCTATTCTGCACTGTAAAAATTATCCCCACAAAATTATATTATGTGAAAGGCTTAAAATGTCAAAGAGATATCATTCTACTTAAACTAATCAATAGGCATAGTCAATACATTCAACACAAGACAACTCTTCTATCATACTTGAGAGAACTAATGGCTATCATGGTACATGATAAGGGCCATGTTGTCTACCTGAGAAAGACACCAAAAGAAACTCTATGGGAACAGATACCAAAAAAAGGATCTATCTATACACCAAATTCAAGAAATAATTCAAGCAGCAATTCCTATGGGGACTGGGAGAGATAACTGATCAAGGACACAAAATCATTTGAGCATCCTGGCCCAGCTGAAACTGGTGACCATTACCAGAGTAACAGAAGCAGTCTGCGAAGTGAACAGCTTCAGGTTTAGATAAGGAAAAACAAGCACACTGCACCCTGTCACTCCTCTCGAAAGCAACTAGAAAGCCTGAACAGAATAACTGCAGAAGCTATTTGAAGACTCTGAAAAGTAAACAGTAGCAGGTGGATGAGGGAGGAATAGAATTCAAACCACCACCAAATCAGCATATTTAAACAAGACCCACAGTCTCCTCCTAACATAATATCCAAAAAGTGGGGGATACAATCCAAACTCACTCTGCATAGGAGGAACCAGGAATATCTCAATTCCCATGGAAAAAGAAAATCAAGACAAGCCAATACTGAGATGACACAAAGGTCAGAATTATTTCACGAAGACTTTAAAACAGCTATTATACAAATAATCCTATAAACAAGCACACACACAATATACTTGCTATCACTAATTATCTTCCCTTTATCGCACCACTCCACCAAAACTTCTCTATCCAAGATTAACAATGACCTCAATACTGCTAAATCCAATGGTCAATACTTAGGTATTACTTCCTCTGTCAGCTGCAACTGACAGGTAATTATTCCTGCTTCCCTTCTCTTGGTTTCCAGGACACCATCTTCTCCTGGTTTTCTTCTTACCTCACAGGTGGTTTCCTTCCAGTCTCTACAGCTGTTCTTCCTCTTCCTGCAAACTTGTTAATTCTAGAGTTCCCCAAGACTCTGTCCTTTCTCTTATTTATGCTCACCTCCTAGGCAAGCTCACTTTAAAAGCTAGCTTTATGCTAACTCTAGCTCAGATTTCTTCCAAAATCCCAACTTGAAAATCCAGTTGCCTGGTTGTTGTGCTGGACTGTTGTCAATTCTGCATCATTACCACCACCTTCTATATTCACCTGTGTGACATAGGGAAGCCAGAACTACATTTCCCAGAAACCCCAAGCTGCTACAATTCAGGGTTAGGGTCAACTAATAAGAGCAACTCGTGCAAGACTGGTAAGATGGAAGAAAACACTACCCTCTGGAGGCAGTTGCAGGTTGATGTGCTGGGAGAAAAAAATAACTCACCTACTTCAGAAACTAAGACCAAGATAGGGCAGCTCCTACTAGGAATTTCCAGCAGCTTCGGAGACAGATTCCAAGAACCATCCACTTCAACCACTGTAGCAGAGGCTTCAATTCTGAGACCACTGCCCATCTCAGATGAGCTCCTGGGAAGCACACACTGTAAACAGCTGCTTCCTTGACCTTCAATTCTCCAACCCTTCCAACAGTAGTGAAGGACTATAATTCTGTGTATTTAAAAAAAGTGTCTAGAGCAGCTTCTCTTTTCCTGACCAATCCTGATGGATACACTATGCTGGGGACCAGCTTCTAGATCCTTAGAGAAGAGAAACATCAATTAAGTGAATAAAAATGTCCAAGAGACATTTCAAAGCTCAGATATTGATCTTTCCCCTCCAAACCTTCTTTACACACTCTTCTCTATCTCAGTTCTTGACAACTCCCTCCTTCCAGTTGTCCAGGCCAAAAAACAATGGATGTCATCCTTGTCTCTTTTATTCCCCACACTCCACGTTCAACCTTGTCAGCAAATAATGTCAGCTCTTCCAGGCAAATCTGCCCAGAAACTGTCCACTTTGCTCCACATCCTCCACCACCACCACGACTTGTGCCATCATCACCATTCACTCAAATGAACTCAATGGCCACCTGACAGGTACCCTGCTTCTAACCTTGCTGCTCTAATGCCTATCCTCAACATTGTAGATGAAGTCAACCTCAATCAGATGTCATCACTTCTCTGCTCAAAACCGTAAATGACCCTCCATCTTATGTGAATAACTTAACCATGTTAAGTTGTCTGACTACAACAGACAAACATGTCTGACTACAACGGACAAAGAAATATGTCATAAAAACAAAAAACAAAAAAAACTTGCTTAAGACTATAAGCTTTTCAGTAAGAACAGTTGCTCAGAGTTGAGGATATGGAGAACAACATCAATGTCAGTCAAAAACAAGGCAAATAATTTTTGAATGATTTTCCTTGGTTGTTGACATTGCTCAACTATTTATTCAAGGAGTCAATCCCAAGCTTGAAGTAACAAAAAAATTAGTCTCTAAGAACAGTGGGTGTGGAACTACAAGAAAGAATATTTTCAAAGTTGAACACTAATTTAGTACAACCTGAAGTGGAATGTGCTAAGATGCATGACAACTGGTGATAGTAAAAATATATGGGGAGCAGAAAAATGATTTGCTGCACAAATTTACAAAAATTATGAAAGTGTTACGGTTATTCATCAGCAAGTACTACGTAGAAAGTATTTAAATCTGTCAGGTGTTATTGGACCAGTAGCATCCACAATGAACTTCATTAGCTCTTGTAGACTTAACCACTGTCAGTTTCTTGAGTTTGTCAGAAATAGAAACTGAGTATCTTGACTTGTCCTACCACACAGCAGTTAAACGGACAGTGGTAGGTTTTATTGTAACTTTATGACCTCAGAGTCAAGACTCAAATTTTTCTAAAAGAACCTCCTTCAGTTAACACTGTTACCAAACGCTGAATAGCTCTGCAATCAATTTCTTCTACAGACTTGATGTTTCTTAATGGATTCAACCTAAGTTTACAAAGGAAAACAGTAACTTATATGAGGAACTTATACTGCAGTAAAGTCATTTCAATGACAGCTAACATTTGAATCACAAGTTGCATTAAAAGCTTCTTTATGTACTTCTTATATGTCAAAACTTAAAACAAAAAGCAAAATTTCAATACTGTGCAAATTTGCAGCAGATATATTTTCTGGGTTCAAACTACATTCCAGTAGCATTTTTCAAACTCTGATGCAAGTACAAAGAAAATTTACATATTTCAAAATCCATTTAACTGTGCAACTGAGGTGCTTCCATCTAACCACCAATAGGAAGTGATTAATCTGTAATGCCATGACATGCTAGAAGGCAATTATCAAGGAGAATCTATAGAATTCTATAAATGCCTTCTAAGCAACGAATATGCTCCTGAACTGCTATCAGTATTTGGATGTATCCTGTCAGGATTAAGACATTTTCAAAGATAAAATATGCAAAATCTCCTTGCAGATTAGCATTAAGAGATGAACACTTGTAATTGATGTTGATAATAGTAAACACTAAGTTCAAACTCTAATTTAGCCAAACTTGTCCACCTCCTCCCCTAAAAAAGAAAAAGGCCGTGCGCGGTGGCTCACGCCTGTAATCCCAGCACTTTGGGAGGCCAAGGCGGGCGGATCACGAGGTCAGGAGATCGAGACCATCCCGGCTAACACGGTGAAACCCCGTCTCTACTAAAAAATACAAAAAAATTAGCCGGGCAGGGTGGCGGGCGCCTGTAATCCCAGCTACTCAGGAGGCTGAGGCAGGAGAATGGCGTGAACCTGGGAGGCAGAGCTTGCAGTGAGCACAGATCGCGCCACCGCACTTCAGCCTGGGTGACAGGGCGAGACTCCGTCTCAAAAAAAAAAAGAAAGAAAGAAAAAGAAATCCATTCCTCTCATTAGACCTGTATTTTTTTTTAATTATGCTCAATTATTGTTATTTTTTTAGATGGGTCTCATTCTGTCGCCCAGGCTGGAGTACAGTGGCATGATCTCGGCTCACTGCAACCTCCACCTCCCAGGTTCAAGTCATTCACCTGCCTCAGCCTCCCAAGTAGCTGCAACTACAGGCGTATGCCACCACGCTTGGCTAGTTTCTGTATTTGTAGTAGAAATGGGGTTTCACCATGTTGGCCAGGCTGGTCTTAAACTCCTGACCTCAAGTGATCTGCCTCTGTCGGCCTCCCAAAGCACCGGGATTACAGGCATGAGCCACTGCACCCAGCCTCAATTACTTTTTTATATTTTGAATTCTGTCAATGAAAATTTGTGGAAATTTGTTTTCTCTCATTATTTAAATACCTACATACTATTCTTGTTTTGCCTATTCGTCTGCAAAACCAAAAATATTCACTATCTGCCCCTTTACAAAAAAGTTCGCCAATCCTTGTTTGAGTCAACTAGATTCCCAGGTCTTCCACACACAGGTAGACACGTTTTGTCCAGCTCTAACTTTCTCAGTTGCTTTTCCTTTTAAACTAAGTCTGCCATTTTACATTTATTGCTGACAATTTTCACCCTATGGATTTTACCACTTCATTACCACCTGTCAAAATATTTTAAAAATCTAAAATTCTAAAAATGAGCTATCTCCCAGTATGACTCCTGTTCTTTATTCAAATTCCTGATAGAAATGTGAGAACAGATGTCAAGTATGACACACTTCTAGAGACATCCTCACCTGTGTGTAGAAATTCTGATTTTTCAGTTTCGTGTTACGGTATGTGGTTGCAACATATCTTCTATCTAAGAGCAATAATAATTTCTTAAACTCCCTAGTAATGACAGAAATAATAATTTGCTTTGCTAGGGCTTATGCAGTAAAGGATTAACCACCTTGCTCAAAGAAAAGTTCGGCCCTTTGCCCAGATCCTGGGAGGTAATCTTTAAGCTCTTGGAAGCTCTTGTCTGATAAGGCTGTCTTTGTTTACCTGGGGACCCTGAGCCACAGGAAACACCAAGCTTGACCTTTGGATGGGGCTGGAGAGTAAGCTCACCTACGATTCTCCATCAAATGGTCATTTGACTTTTCTGGATTATTTACTCATCTCTAAAGTAAAAGCTTTGGATCCTAAGTTTAGATATATCCCAAAAATTCTAGATTACTTAAAGCAAAGAGTAAAAGGGGCACGCGCACACACACACACACACACACACACACACCAGCAGAAAAGTTTGCTTTCCAATAAAATGGTCAAAAAGGCAAACTCACAGGATAGATGATTCAAAGACATCAACTTTTTGCCAACCACATAATCAGCCACGTACTGTTAAAAATTAACCCACATGTTGACAACATGCACTTAAACTAAGTTATTTCTGCTACCTGATTTCTCAGGGCAATTCCTTAGGATCTAATACGATTTTTTCCAAACAGAAAACAAAACTTGTCACCTAAACTTTGCCATGACCTAGGCAAAGTAGATTCAAAGCTTTTTCCCTGCCTTGGGATTACAATTATCCCCAGCCTGAATTCTGAGAGTGGTATCTTAATCAGTCTAGGTCTTCACTTTTGACTTCTATGCCACTGCTAGATTCCATCATTTCTTGTATCTTTGCCCCATCACACTTTGCCTTTAATAGAAGTCACAATTTTTCTCAACAGGAAAGGAGAAACTTTCTTAGAGATTGCCCCATTTCCACTCTCTCCTCTCTTAAGTTCTCTCTGCTCCGTATGGAGCAGCTTCTCAAGTTCATCAAATCTCTGCAGGGACTGCTATTATCTGTAGTCTGTAATCCCTAAATTACATGTAATAATGCTGACATCAAATATGAACCAATCCAGTGCAGACTCCAAAACACGACATGAATCTGCCTGATGCTCCTATTTCAACAACTGCTCACCAGCCGCACTGCTTCTCCTGCTGTGCTCAACTCAGGGCTCACCATGACAGCACGATTTAGGGATTGTCTTACAACTCACTATTCACACATTTCTAATCCAACTGAAGAAACTACACTCATTTATGGTACTGGTATATCCTACCTAAAAGTGACACCATCTCTCATAGCCACATGAATACTAAGATATGCTAATACTCTACAAACTTTAGCTTTCTCTAATGTTCATAGCATGTTGAAGCACTCCATGCCTGTCAGTCTCCGGCTGGCTTTCCATGTACCAAAAATGTGTCTTGTTTTGTCTTTCGGAAAGGAGGAGAAACTGGGGAAAAACATTCCAATTGCTGGTTGATACAGTTCAACTTAGAAAACAGTTCCATGTGTTTGCATTTTACTCGGCAGTTTGAGATGTATTACATTTAAAGTAAAAATCCTGTGATTGGGATGATGCTTTCCCCTTGCCAACACAAACCCTGAGAGTACACCAGATGTGTACAATCTAACAAAAAGTGGTTCCTCCTTTTGGCTGGATTCCTTTCTGATAGTATGATGAAAGCTCTAGAATTCTCTCCCCAGGGAAAAACAGCTCACATACATACACAATTCTGCTTAGAATTTCAGGGGTTCATGGACCTAGGAGACAACGTTCCCTCCTCAAAGCAATCACTAATATATTCCAGAAAAAAAAATTAAGAGCAAAAAGAGCTTCATGAACTCATCACCAAAGAAGAAATTTGGAAGCCATCCTGGAATTAGGCTGGATTCCTTCTCTCTCAGCCTTGCCATTTCACTTAGTCACACTTGTAGATTAACTCAGAAACAGGGTTCAAATCAATCCCTACTCTCCATTTCCTCAGTTGTGCCCTTAAGTCCTTCATTTATTTGTACAATATAATTAAAGGAACATATAGTCTATTATTAAATAGACTGTGTGTTACTAAATTCAACCTCTGAACTTTATCCCTCTCACTTTAGTAAATAACAGCAGGTGAGCCATTTCCTTAATGACAAAGGTTGGGTGACTTTTCCCCTTCTAATGTGGATTACTACCTTCCTTACTGACCCTTGTGCCTCTAGTTCAGCCATCCTCCTACCATCCAAATCTGTTCTCACTGTGCTAGGACATAAAAAATTTATATCAGAATCAAGTGCAAACTGCTTTGATCCTGCCCAGTATCAACTGCATCTCCTTCTCTACCCAACCCAACCTATTTCTCCAGATGTGATAAAAATATTCAGTTCCACAAAACCCCAGCCTCTCACACCTCCATGCCTTTGCACGAGTGGAATGCCCTTCTCGTCTTCCACTGAACAACATTTTACAAAGAGGTCACCACATCTAATCAACAGCCAGTTTTTGTATGGTTCCCGGACTAAGAATGATTTTTACATTACTAAAGCACTGAGGAGCGGGGGGACTGGGAAGAAAGGAAGAAAAAACGAGAGGATATGCGATAGGCTGTATGTGTATATGTGGCCCCCAAAGACTGAAGTTTCTACTCTCTGGTCTGCTGACCCCTGAGGCTGGACATCGCGAGGGACTTACCCTCTAGATTGCCAGAGCACGCTAAGACACAACTGCACACATCATGCTGCATGCCACAGAACTATATCAGTCTCACTCCCCCTCAAGTCTATACCTTCAGGGTTTAATACCGTATCATGCACAAAACAGTATTTTTTAAATGGCAAACAAATGAATTAACTGAATGAACCAGCTCAAGAACTGGTTAAACACACAAATGGAAAGGACCTGTGCCTTTAATAGTAAAACACTACTTACGTCTGTTAAAGATACTATTAATAACATTAGCACCTTACATTTGTATACCACTCTACACAGTAACTGCACATATAACCTCAAAGGCTGAGACTATAAAAACTATACTTCATAAATAAAGACACTGAAAAGCACAGAAACTAACTTACCAAGTCACATGACTAAAGGCAGAGCCAATATTTGAAGTTGGGTCTTGTTTCTTAAATAAAATGTGTTTTCTCTTAAATAGACTACACAACCACAACACCTAGACACTTACACAATACCTCTCTACACAAACCACAATACCTAGACACTTCAAGTACTAATGCCTGAGATTGAGGAGACAGATAAAATTTAATTTCTGACCCACTATTTAACTCTGATAATTTTCAAGTTAATGCTACTTTCTGGGAAGAAAAAAATGAAATGGACACCCAAAATAAACACTAGGCTAAAAGGACCCAGCATAACCACAAGCTAAAAATCTTCTTTCTTCCTTAACAATCAGTCCTTGAGAGAGCAACACAAAATTAAACAGCTTAATTAACAAATGCCACTGAAAGGAAAGCAGCTGCAGTCACAGCAAGAACCCCTTGCCTGTCAGCTAAGCTAAAACAAACTGGCAGTTGAGGCAGTCACTTGTCTTTAAGCTTCAGTTTGGGTAGAACAGAATCCAAAAGTTGACAATGTACATTGACACCCCAACTTCAACCAGAAAACACACAAGTGTTTCCAGAGGCAGAAAATAAACAGAAACTCTATTAACTGTTTTAAAAGCCTAATAATCTGTTAGTCTACTTTTTTTTTCATAACTAAGGTATAAATTAGGCATAGCTGGAGTTTAAGTGACTAGGTATCTAAAAGTTTCTGAGTTGACACCAACATTTTAGCCAAAGTCAATTACAATATAGGTCTATTTAAGACAACACTAATTTCAAAGAATTGGTACCATACAGAACACATTTTCTGACTATAATCCAATTCTAGAAATGTCACAAGATACACTGAAAAAAAGTTCATTTGTTTGTGATTTATCAAACACTTTAAAATAAATCATGAATCACCAAAGAAATCTTAGAATTTACAAAATATGTCTAAACATTAATCTTCATTAAATAGAACAACAAATGCTTTATGGGCCAGGTGTGGTGGCTCATGCCTGTAATTCCAGCACTTTGGGAGGCCAAGGCGGGAAGTTTGCTCAAGTCCAGGAGCTAGAGACCAACTTTGGCAACATAGTGGGACCCTGTCTCTAAAGAAAATTTAAAAATTAGCCAGGTGTGGTGATGTGCACACCTGCTAGTCCCAGAAACTCGGAAGGCTGAAGCAGGAGGATCATTTGAACCTGGGAGGTCAAGTCTGCAGTGAGCAGGCTGGGCGCGGTGGCTCAAGCCTGTAATCCCAGCACTTTGGGAGGCCAAGGTGGGTGGATCACGAGGTCAGGAGATTGAGACCATCCTGGCCAACATGATGAAACCCTGTCTCTACTAAAAATACAAAAAAAACAGCTGGGCGTGGTGGCGCATGCCTGTAGTCCCAGCTACTCAGGAGGCTGAGGCAGGAGAATCGCTTGCACCCAGGAAGCGGACGCTGCAGTGGGCCAAGATGGAACCACTCCCCTCAAGCCTAGGCGACAAAGCGAGACTCTGTCCAAAAAAAAAGACTGCAGTTAGCTGTGATGGTCCAACTGGACTCCAGCCTAGGTGACAGAATGAGACTCTGTCTCAAAATAATAATAATAAATGCTTTATGAACTAACTAAAAATACTTCACATCAAAACTTAACCCTTGGATAACGAGAGAATAAACAAATCAAAACAATAAAAAGTACTAATCATAAAGGAAAAAAGAAATAAAGCTTATGATATTAAAATTAAGAACTTTAGTTCCAAAACACCTCACAGGTAAAAAAACAAACCACAAACTGGAAGAAAATATTCACAACACATAATGATAAAGGATTGCAATCCACACATAGAACAGCTACAAGTCAATTAAAAAAAAAAAAAAAAAGGCCAGAAACTTAATAGGTCCTTCACAGAAGACAAAACAGATAGCAAATATATTAAAAGTGGCTCAACATCATTACTAATAAGGGAAGTCCAAATTAAAGCCACAAAAAGATATGACACAACCTCCAAAATGACAAAACTGAAAAAGTCAGACAAAATAAACTACAGACAAGGATGCGGAACAACAGGAGTGATACGGTTTGGCTGTGTCCCCACCCAAATCTCATCTTGAATTGTAGCTCCCACAATTCCTATGTTTGTGGCAGGGACCGGTGGGAGGTAACTGAATCACAAGGCGGGCTCTTTCCCATGATGTTCTCGTGATAGTGAGTAAGTTTCAAGAGATCTGATGGTTTTAAAAGGGGGAGTTCCCTTATACAAGCTCTCTTGACTGCTGCCATCCATGTACGATGTGACTTTGCTCCTCCTTGCCTTCTACCATGATTGTGGGGCCTCCCCAGCCATGTGGAATATAAGTCAATTAAATCTCTTTCCTTTCTAAATTACCCAGTCTCAGATATGTCTTTATCAGTAGCGTGAAAACAAACTAATACAAGGAGCCATTATATTAGTGGTGATATAAATTGGTATAACTACTTTGGGAAGCAATTTGGCAATAACTAGCCAGGTTGAAGACTGGTCAGCCCTATAATCCAGCAATCACACTCCTAGATACATAGACCATGCATATCCATGTCTATGAGCAACAAGAGTGTTCACATGTGTGGCAGTATTTGCACTACTAAGAGACTGCAAACAATCCAAACGCCCATCAATTGTAGGCCAGATTACACAACAGTGAAAATGAATGAAAACTAACATACAGCACCTAAGTTTTAAAATCAGAGTACTAGATGGGAGGAAAAAAGAAAATCAAGTCATATAAAGACATATAGCATGATACCCTTAGTATAAAGTTTGGCTAGGTACAGTGGCTCCCAGCACTTTGGGAGACCAGGCAGGCGGATCATGAGGTCAGGAGATCGACACCATCCTGGCTAACACGGTGAAACTCCGTCTCTACTAAAAATATAAAAAATTAGCCGGGCGTGGTGGCGGGCGCCTGTAGTCCCAGCTACTCGGGAGGCTGAGGCGGGAGCATGGCATGAATCTGGGAGGCAGAGGTTGCAGGGAGCCGAGATCGTGCCACTGCACTCCAGCCTGTGTGACAGAGTGAGACTCCGTCTCAAAAAAAATAAATAAATAAATAAATAAAGTTCAAAACAGACGAAACATGAATAAATGGTAAAAACAGGTATTTGTCCTTCAAGTCGCCTGCTTGGAAGTCTTCCAAGTCTACTTTTCCTCTTTCCAGCTCTAAAGCTTTTTTTTTTTTTTGAGACGGAGTCTCACACTGTCACCCAGGTTGGTGTACAGTGGCGTGATCTCGGCTCACTGCAACCTTCGCCTCCCAGGTTCAAGCGATTCTCCTGCCTCTGCCTCCCGGGTAGCCAGGATTATAGGCACCCACCACTGCCGCCAGCTAATTTTTTTTTTTTTTTTTGTATCTTTAGTACAGATGGGGTTTCACTATGTTGGCCAGGCTGGTCTCAAACTCTTGACCTCGTGATCTGCCCACGTTGGCCTCCCAAAGTGCTGGGATCATAGGCATGAGCCACCGCACCCAGTCTCTAAAACTTTTCAATAAACTTCCACTCCTGCTCTGGAAAAAAAAAAGAAAAAAGAAAAGAAAAAGAAATGGTAAAAAACAGTATCATTCAATGACCACTGTTTTAAATGTCAGGGATTCAATAGGGAACAGAGAAACATTTGCCCTTATAGACTTTATGTCACTGCCAAGAGAGAAAGAAACTAGAAAGTAAAATACAAACAGTAACAGATGGTGAAAAGGGCTTGAAGAGAAACGAGGTACTGAGCGCGGCGAGGGAGGATGTCTTCAGGAGGGGTGACATAAGGCTTCACTTACAGAGTGGCACCAGTGTGAGGGGTGGGAGTGGGATAGGACAGAACCTGTGGGGCAGGAGGGAAGGGGATGTGATCAGGGAACACACGTGGGCCTTTCAAGGGCATGGGAAAATCCCACTGTTGAAGCTGGGCAGGAGGTACCTAGGAGTTTCCTTTGTTATCACCCTCTACACGAGAACAGCAAACTATGACCCACAGGCCAATGTGGCTCCACTTGTTTTTGTACAACCTGTGAGCTAAAAATGGTTTTTACATTGTATATGGTTAAAGAAATTAAAACAATAATGTTTCATAGCACGTGAAAATTATAGAAAATTCCAATTTCAGTGTCTAGAAATACAGTTTTACTAGACACAGCCAGCTTATTCCTTTACATACAGCCCATGGATGCTGTAGCACTGTACAACAGAGCTGAGTACTTGTGAGAGGTCACAGGTGGCCCACAAAACCTAGCATGTTTACTGTCTAGCCCTTCACAAAGAAAGTTTGCTGGCTCCTGACCTAGGGCATAATTAGGGACTTAACCAAGGCTGACTTGGGTGTCCTTCCTCCAGGTTCTCAGAGCTCAGAGCATTCTTCATCTCTACCTTATATTTTACACATATTATTTTGTATCTCTTCAGTTTAATCATTTTTTGAAAAAGACTAGCATATTTTGATAAATCTTGCTCTATTAAAGCTCCACGCTTCACCACCAACTCAGTTAAAAAAAATAAATAAACAAACAAAAAAAAAAACAATGATTCAGTTAAAAACAGACAGGTACTGCTATCAGGAACATTAAACCAATATAGCAAAGCACAGCAAGCTACAGTTTATTTTGACTCAAGTACAGTTTTAAGAAAAGAACTTTCCAATTAAAGGCTCCAAGTCTGTGGAGAGTCCCCACTGCCTTGCTTAGCTCACTGGATCATTAGGATACACATTGGATCATTAAGACAGATATGCACTGGATCATTAAGATAGATATGGGGGCCGGGCGCAGAGGCTCACGCCTGTAATCCCAACACTTTGGGAGGCCGAGGCAGGTGGATCACAAGGTCAGGAGTTCGAGACCAGCCTGAGCAACATGGTGAAATCCCGTCTCTACTAAAAATACAGAAATTAGCCAGACATGGTGGCTGGTGCCTGTAATTCCAGCTACTCAGGAGACTGAGGCAAGAGAATCGCCTGAACCCGGGAGGAGGAGGTTGCGGTGAGCCGAGATCGTGCCACTGCACTCCAGCCTGGGCGACAAAGCAAGAGTCAATCTCAAAAAAAAAAAAAAAAAAAGATACAGGACAGTCAGCTGCATCACCCACTCACAGAAGAACCTTAGAAAAGCTGCAGAGCTATATTCAATTCCTTCCTTATCTTCTTTAAAGAAATGCATCATGAATTATGTCACATTTTACCAAGAGTTGTCCAATGTTAGCATATGTTTTCTTTTTTTTTTTTCTTTCTGAGGCGGAGTGTCGCTCTGTCGCCCAGGCTGGAGTGCAGTAGCCGGATCTCAGCTCACTGCAGGCTCCGCCTCCCAGGTTCACGCCATTCTCCTGTCTCAGCCTCCTGAGTAGCTGGGACTACAGGCACCCGCCACCACGCCCAGCTAATTTTTTGCATTTTTAGTAGAGACGCGGTTTCACTGTGTTAGCCAGGATGGTCTCGATCTCCTGACCTCGTGATCTGCCCGCCTCAGCCTCCCAAAGTGCTGGGATTACAGGCGTGAGCCACCGCACCCGGCCAGCATACGTTTTCAAAAGCAAGTGCCTTCACAACTTTTAAGTATGAACCAGTACCTTTAAGAAGTTAACAATACTTATTAAATAATGACGATGGTTGAAAGTGGTAATGAATAAACAGGGAATTCACTACAACATTGTTTCTGTGTATGTTTGAAAACTTCCACAAGGTTTTCTAATTGAAGCTTTGTATTTTAATTTTAGTTATTAAATACGCATTTAACAGAAAAGTCACAGAATTCTCATTTGAAAGAATTCTATCTTTCAAAATCCTTAGTACAAAATATAGTTTTCCATCATCCTTACTAGTGGCAACTAAAAAAACAAACAAACAGATGCTTATTTTAAAATCTAGGCCAGGCACAGTGGCTCACGCCTGCAATCCCAGCATTCTGGCAGGCAGATCACCTGAGGTCAGGAGTTCGAGACCAGCCTGGCCAACAGAGCGAAACTCTGTCTCTACTAAAAATGCAAAAATGAGCCACGCATGGTGGCAGGTGCCTGTAATCCCAGCTACTCGGGAGGCTGAGGCAGAAGAATCACTTGAACCCAGGAGTTGGAGGTTGCAGTGAGCTGACATCACACCACTGCACTTCAGCCTGGGCAACAGGGTGAGACTCCGTTTCAAAAAAAACTTTAAGGCTTTCATCAATGATCTGAGAAAGTGAAAAGACATTCACCTAAAGGAATACTATGTAGTTGTATTATCTTAAAGTTTTCCAAGTCCTTGTTGAAGCCCCAGTACAAACACCTACTTCTCTAATTCAATGTGTAAGAAAAGCATTATAACTGGTAAACTTGTACATGTGCCTGCCAGTCTTTATGAAGATGGATGGTGTATTCCTCCAGTACAAGAAGGCTGGTTCATCACTCTCCTAGAGGGA